>NC_041384.1:180483178-180567239 GCF_002162155.2 Triticum dicoccoides
TCACTGTTCATCCCATCGATCGACTTAAGTTAGCAGCACTAGCCAAGGAATTGATCGATCGGGTTCAGTTAACAGCCATCGATCGATCGCTCGGGTTCAGTAACGCGTAGCCTGCAGTGCAATCGCTCGGGTTCAGTTATAGCCCAACGCCTCGCTCGGGTTCAGTTAGAGCCAACGCCTCGCACACACGCACGTACGTGTACGAGAGAAACGCACATCGCTCGGCCCCCGACCTCCCGCCGTAACCGGGAACTCCCCGAAATTTTCCTCCCCTCGCTTCTACCATGGTTTTTCCGTCATGGACGGCCCAAAGAATGTCATGCAGCTGCGTCTCCGGCCCGCCCAGGACGAAAAGCCCATTTTCTGTCATGATTTTTTGTCATAGAAGTAGGAGCCCACCACATCTATGATGATACCGGGTTTTTTCACAATTATCATCATAGAAGTGTCATATGTATGACAGAAAAAAAATTCATTCGGCCCAAAATGTCACGGATGTGTCTTTTTTTGTAGAGAATGTTGCTATGCTTAAAGATCTCTTGGTTGATAATATTGACGGGCGTGTTATTTACTTTTGTGGTGAAGCTTCTAGAATTGCTAAACCCGATACTAAAGATAAGAATAAACCCGTTGTTTGCATGCCTATTATCTCAGTTTAGATAGGAGATCATTGTTATCATGGCTTATGTGATTTGGGTGCTAGTGTGAGTGCTATTTTAGTTACATTGTATCAAGAATTTACGAATGATATTTCTCCTTCTGAAATAAAAGATATCGATGTTACTATTAAGCTTGCGAATAGAGATACTATTTCACCACTTGGGATTGTTAGAGATGTTGAAGTCTTGTATGGAAAAATAAAATACCCTACTGATTTCCTTGTTCTTGGTTCTCCACAAGATGATTTTTGTCCCATTATATTTGGCAGACCTTTCTGCAACACCCTTAATGCTAAGATTGTGCTAAAGAAACTATGAGTGTTAACTTCGGTGATTGAGAGGATCAAGAAGAGGGGTCTAGAGGGGGGTGATTAGACCCTTAACAAGCAAAAGTGGCAGTTTTTAAATTCTTCAAGTTAAGGTTGAGTTTAACACAAGTTAAAGCATTCACAATACATTTCAAGAAAGCATGAGAAGAGTACATGCAGCAAAAAGAGTAAAGCATGAAAATTGGAAGAAACTAAAGGGATGGGATTAGAGTTTGCAAACACAATGGAGACACGGAGAATTTTGGCGTGGTTCCAATATGTCGTGCTATCATATGTCAATGTTGATGGAGACTTCAACCCACGACGGGTAACAGCTGCGCGAGTCCACGAGGGCTCCACCCACGAAGGGTCCACAAAGAAGCAACCTTGTCTATTCCAGCATGGCCATTGCCCACGAAGTACTTGCCTCACTAAGGTAGATCTTCCTGAAGTAGGCGATATCCTTGCCTTACAAACTTCTTGGTTACACTCCACATCTTGTCGAGGCTCCCAAGCGACACCTAACCAATCTAGGAGACACCACTCTCCAAAGGTAATAGATAGTCTATTGATGATGAACCCCTTGTTCTTGTGCTTGAAATGATAGTCTCCCCAACACTCAACTATCTATCTATCTCTCTCTCTCAGATTTGGCTATGGTGGAAGAGTGATTTGAGTGGAAAGCAACTTGAGGAAGGCTAGAAATCAAGGTTTAAATGGTAGGAATGGAATATCTTGATCTCAACACATGAGTAGGTGGTTCTCTCTAGAAAATGTATGGTGGAAGTGTAGGCATGTTGTGATGGATCTCTCACAAGTGCAGAAGAGGGTGGAGGGGTATATATAGCACCCAGACAAAATCCAACGATTACACACATTTAACTCATTTCGGTGGGACCGAATGGTTAAACTAAATGGCACCGATCTGTTCAAAAATGTGAACGTTAGGACTCGGTGGGACCGACTGGAAAACACACTAAGATCGATGTGCTAGGGCTTAGGGAAAACATCATCTCAATGGCGCTGATTGCATCAACTCGGTAAGACCGAAGTGAAGCAATAAGCAACAGAGAATCTATCATGCCAACTCGGTGAGACCAAAATAAATGCAACAAGTCACAAAGTGTTGGCAAGGCCATCTCGGTGAGACTGAGATCTGTATCGGTGAGACCCAATTGCTAGGGTTTCTGGTAGTGGCTATGTCATATGAACTCGGTGGCTCCGCATAGGAAGAATCGGTGGGGCCGAGTTGGAGTTTACGGTTTTGACATATTTGGATGGAGAAAGTGGCTTAGGGTTTTGGAGCAATATCACTAAGCATTTGAGCAAGCAAACCATTAAGCAACACCTCATCTCCTTTTAATAGTATTGGCTTTCCTATGGACTCAATGTGATCTTGGATCAATAAAATATCTCACTATCCTCTTAGGATACCAAATGCCAAAGTTTGGTGTATGAATTAAATATCTCACTATCCTTTTCACGGCCTTAAGATGACACTTTTTAGGAGCCGCTTGATATCGTTCACACATGCACACACTTATCATAATATCAGGACGGGAGGCACATAGATATAAAAATGAACCAATCATTGAACGATAAACCTTTTGGTCAACCGGATTGCCATCCTTAGTCAAGGCAAGATGTTCACTAGTAGGCATGGGTGTTTTCATACCATTGCTTTCTTGCATGACTTCTTGAAAAGTTCCTTAGTATACTTTGTTTGTGAGACAAAGGTACCTTAGTTTGTTTGATTTGCAAACTAAGGAAAAAATTTAGTTCACTCATCATAGACATCTCAAACTTCTCCGACATTAGGCTTCCAATCTTTTTTAGTAAAATGGGGCTTAGTATAACCAAATATGATATCATCCACATAAATTTGGCACAAAAATAATTCACCATTAAACCTTTTAGTAAAAAGTGTAGAATCAATTTCCCCAATTTCAAAGCCTTTTTCAATAAGAAACTTAGTCAACCATTTATACCAAGCTCTGGGAGCTTGTTTAAGTCCATAAAGAGCTTTGTGAAGTTTGTAGACATAATCAAGTTTCTTGGGATTAACAAAGCTGGGAGGTTGTTTAACATAAGCTTCCTCCTCAATTTCTCCATTTAGAAACGCTCTCTTAATGTCCAACTGGTATAAAGTGATATCATGGTGATTGGCATAAGCAAGTAAGATGCAAATGGACTCAGGTCTAGCAACGGGAGCATATGTCTCACCATAGTCCATACCTTTGACTAGTGTTGAGCGACGAGACGGGCCTTGTTGTGTACAACTTATCCTATTCATCTTTCTTATTCTGAAACCATTCAGTTCCAATGACATTATGATCATCGTTGGGATTTTCAACCAATTTCCATATTTGATTTCTCTCGAAGTTGTGTACCTCTTCGTGCATAGCATTTATCGAATCCGGATCTTCAGGAGCTTCTTCTACCTACATAGGTTCAACACTATAAATGAATGAGTAGTGTTCACAAAAGTTAGCCAAACGAGTTTTAGAGTGAGTGATTCTCCCGGTTGGAATATCATTGAAGATTTGTTCGATGGGATGATCTCTTGATACTCTTACTCTAACTCGTGAGACCTTTTGCTTGGGTTGGGGTTGGAACATCCTCATCATCTTCTTCTTCATTGTTGGTTGCGTTATCGTTCGCTTGTGGAGGTGGAGAAGGAGGTCGAGGTGGTTCATCTTGTTGTACTTCCTCATTTCTTTTGTCTTGACGTGTTCCAGTTGTGGATGCCTCCAAGTCAACTTGGGGTTCACCTTGATGTGAAGTTGAGGCTTCCACTAGAATGGACGAAGTACTCTCTTTCACCTCTGGTGGGCGGTTTTTGCCAATGGACAAATCTTGGATTGCTTCTGATGGATCTTTGTCTCCTACATCAATTGGCAATTGCTCTACTTGCGAGCCGTTAGATTCATCAAACTTCACATCTACCATCTCTTCAACCTTTCGGGTGAAATTTTTATAGACATGGTAAGTGTGAAAGTTTGACCCATAACCAAGTAGGAAACCTTCATGAGATTTAGGAGCAAATTTCGAGCGACGATGCTTATCAAGAACGTAGCACTTTGAGCTAAATATTCTAAAGTATCCAACTTGGGGTTTGTTACCGGTGAGTAGCTCGTATGTCGTTTTGCCGAGAAGCTTGTGAAGATACAGTCGATTCATATAGCATGACAAGCTGTCTCAACTACTTTCACTCAAAAGTGTCTTGGCGTTTTTATTCGTCAAGCATCATTCTCGCCATCTCGATAACTATCCGGTTCTTCCTCTCAACAACTCCATTTTGTTGAGGCATGTATGTAGCCGAGAATTCATGTGAAATCCCCTCTTCATCAAGAAAGCTATCCACATTGGCGTTCCTGAACTCCGTTCCATGGTCACTTCGAACCTTCTTGATCTTCACTTCAAATTGGTTTTGGGCCTTCTTGGCGAAGTTCTTGAAGATCTTTTGGACTTGCGATTTGTCATCAAGAAAGAATACCCACGTGAATCTTGAAAAGTCATCATAATGACCATACTGAACGAGTTACCACCAAGACTCTTGTAGGCGTTGGGACCGAAAAGATCCATATGAAGTAGCTCGAGTGGTCTTCTCGTGGTCATGATGTTCTTCACGGGATGACTCCTCCAACTTGTTTTCCTGCTTGACAAGCACTGCACAGTGTATCCTTGTCAAATATAACATCTTTAACACTAAGGATATGATCACCTTTAATAGGCTTATCAAGATTTGGCATTCCCAAATGACCTAACCTTCTATGCCATAACCATCATTTAGAATATTTAGCAATTAAGCAAGTGCGGGGTTGGGCTCTCTTAGTGAAATCGACAATGTATAGATCACATCTACGAATACCGATAAAGACTGTACTATGATTATCTTTATGAAACACTTGGCAATCTACTTCGATAAATAGAACATTGAAACCAAAGTTGGCTAGTCTAGATACAGAAAGGAGACTGTAACCAAGAGAATAAACAAGCATAACATTTTGGATAGAGCTATAATTGGAAATGGCCACCTTACCAAGGCCATGTACCTTACCCTTGGAGTTATCCCCAAAGTTACATACTTGCATGGGTCGTCATTTTTAGCAAGCTCACGGAACATGTCCTTATCTCTAGTCATATGATCAGTACATCCACTATCGAGAATCCATTATTTCCCTCCGGCCATGTAGTCACGAAAGTTGGCCGTGAGACTAAGATTCCTCATAGTCTCCTCAAAGTCAATATCACTTTATTCGTCTTCATCATAATAACCATGCTCAATGTCATCATCATGTGTGTGATCATCACCTAGAGCAAGTGATTCATTAGATTTATGACCATGACAATGTACAAGTTTGTGAATTCTAATTGTTTGTGAAATGACGCTACTAATGACTCCAACATTTCCTTTAGCGCGCATAAGATCACAGAGACCAAATAGACATTAATAAAACTTGGGATCACAAGGCTTCATTTTATGAAAAGCAATAGACTTTTGAGAATCTCATCAAGATTTTCTAAGGAATTATTCTAAAAGCGTTCCACAAGGTAATTTTGAAGGAAATATGCCCTAGAGGCAATAATAAATTTATTATTTATTTCCTTATATCATAATAAATGTTTATTATTCATGCTAGAATTGTATTATCCGGAAACATGATACATGTGTGAATACATAAACAAACAGAGTGTCACTAGTATGCCTCTACTTGACTAGATCGTTAATCAAAGATGGTTATGTTTCCTAGCCATAGACATGAGTTGTCATTTGATTAACGGGATCACATCATTAGGAGAATGATGTGATTGACTTGACCCATTCCGTTAGCTTAGCACATGATCATTTAGTATGTTGCTATTGCTTTCTTCGTGACTTATACATGTTCCTATGACTATGAGATTATGCAACTCCCGTTTACCGGAGGAACACTTTGTGTGCTACCAAACGTCAAAATGTAACTGGGTGATTATAAAGGTGCTCTACAGGTGTCTCCAAATGTAATGCCCTCAATGCGGCTATATCTCCCACGTGTCGAAGCATGACTTAGAGGCATAACCGCATTGAAAGCAATGTTGCAAGTGAGGTAATCTTCACACAACCCATGTAATACATAAGGGACAGAGATACATAGTTGGCTTACAATCGCCACTTCACACAATACATGAATATAGAATTACATCATCCACATACAGTCAAGGTCCGACTACGGAACCAAAATAAAAGAAGACTACCCCGAATGCTACACAGATCCCCGACCTCACCAACTGGGCTCCACTACTGATCAACTAGAACGAAACAACACAAAGGGCAATATCTCCATCGAGCTCCTCCTTGAGCTTGGTTGCGTCACCTGCTTGGTAACATCGGCACCTGCAAACTGGTTTTCGAAGTATCTCAGAGTCACGGGGACTCAGCAATCTCGCACCCTCGTGATCAAGACTATTTAAGCTTATGGGAAGGGTAAAAGGTATGAGGTGGAGCTGCAGCAAGCGACTAGCACATATGGTGGCTAACATATGCAAAAGAGAGCGAGAAGAGAAGGCAAAAGCACGGTCGAGAAACTAAGATCATGAAGTGATCCTAGAACAACCTATGTCAAGCATAACTCCAACACCGTGTTCACTTCCCGGACTCCGCCGAGAAGAGACCATCATGGTTACACACGCGGTTGATACATTTTAATTAAGGTAAGTTTCAGGTTTTCTACAACCGGACATTAACAAATTCCCATCTGCCCATAACCGCGGGCACGGCTTTCGAAAGTTCAAAACCCTGCAGGGGTGTCCCAACTTAGCCCATCACAAGCTCTCACGGTCAACAAAGGATATTCCTTCTTGACTCGGCATCCCGGTTACAAGACATCCTCGACAATGGTAAAACAAGTCCAGCAAGACCGCCCGATGCACCGACATCCCGATAGGAGCTCCACATATCTCGTTCTCATGGCACACCGGATAAGCAATCTGTACAACTAAAACCAGCCCTCGAGTTTCCCCGAGGTGGCGCTGCAAGGGGCTCTAGTTTGGACCAACACTTAGACAAGCACTGGCCCGGGGGGTTAAAATAAAGATGAACCTCGAGATGCGCGACTCCCAAGGGAAAAAGGCTAGGTGGCGAATGGTAAAACCAATGTTGGGCCTTGCTGGAGGAGTTTTATTCAAGGCGAACTGTCAAGGGGTTCCCATTATAACCCAACCGTGTAAGGAACACAAAATCCGGGAACATAACACCGATATGACGAAAACTAGGGCGGCAAGAGTGGAACAAAACACCAGGCATAAGGCCGAGCCTTCCACCCTTTATGAAGTATATAGATGCATTAATTAAATAAGAGGTATTGTGATATCCCAACAATAATATCCATGTTCCAACAAGGAACAAACTCCAATCTTCACCTACAACTACCAACGCTATAAGAGGGGCTGAGCAAAGCGTAACATAGCCAAACAATGGTTTGCTAGGACAAGGTGGGTTAGAGGCTTGGTTTAATAATATGGGAGGCATGATAAGCAAGTGGTAGGTATCGTAGCATAGGCATAGCAAAAGGGCGAGCAACTAGCAAGCAAAGATAGAAGGGATTTCGAGGGTATGGTCATCTTGCCTGAGATCCCGCAAGGAAGAAGAACGAGTCCATGAAGAAGGCAAACAGACGTAGTCGAACGGATCCTCACAAACGCAACATTACTGGATTACCGAGAAGAAGCACACCGGAAAGAAAGCAAACAACATAGTAAACAACCACCACATAGTCATGGCATGATGCACAATCAAGTATGATGCATGTCCGGTTTAATGAGGCATGGCATGGCAAAGTGCACAAGCAATCCTACAAATTAAGTAGAGCTCAATATGCAATGAGTTGCATATTGACGGAACACCACATCAATTATTTAGTTCACTCTCGGTTAGGTACTCAACAATATTAAATGTTGATTAACATGGCAAGGGTGAGGCACAACAAAACTACATATCTAGGCAAGTTTAAATGAGGCCGGAAACAACGAACAACAATTCCGGTAAATCCCCATATGCATAAATTTAGGTTTGGTACTGTTCTGCCCTAAACACAATTTTAGAGTTACTAAACATGCAAGAAGAGTGCACCATGTTAAACTAGGCATTTTTCTACCCCATTTACATGTAAAGTTTATTTAAAACCGAGCTACGGTTATTTAGTTATGAAATAAATCATTTTAGCATGGCATAGGAGCAAATTTAACCAAACAACATTTTAAACATTTCAAACATGGACGAAAGTTGCAAATTATTAAACTAGACAAAATTCTAAGAAACTTTCGTATATAATTTATTTAGATCTGGTGCACGGTTGTGAAGTTATTAAATGCATGAAACTAGGGGGGTTTTCTATAAAATCTGCCGTCTCAGGAAAATAGACAAAATCTGCAGGACTAGAAAAAAAACTTGTGGGCCGAAATCTGGTGGATCTGGGCTGGAAGGATCTGCTCACATTGGGCCTCAGCCCGGTTCGGTAAGGAAGCGGCTTGGCAGGCAGAGAAGGCAACGCGGCCGGCCCACGTGCGCAGGCGATCCAGCCCTCTCGCTCGACTTGATCAACGGGAGGGGCTCTCGTGGGGACGAGCCTGCGTCTCGTTCGCCTGCTATAAATAGAGGAAGCAAGGTGCAATGGCGGGTCTTGGCGAAGGTGCAGCTGTGCGACATCGAAGCGGCGGCGGCTCCAGGGACTGGGCGGGGCTCCATGAAGATGGTGGCGGAGGCTGATCTAGATGAGGGTAGATGGATCCCAGCGAGTTGCAGCAGAATGGGGCGGAACTTGGAGCTCCACGAGCGGAGAAGAAGCCGGCGGTGGATGGGTCGTCGGGGACCTCGTCGGCGGCACGAACAGAAGGGGAACGACCCGGACCAAGGTAGAGGACGCGCGGGCTTGGGTCGGGGCGCTCGTCTCCCTCGGAAAGAAAACGCAGCAGCAGGACGGAGGCCCGGCAGGGATCCGGCGAGGCAGGGCTCCATGCGGCGGAGGGGACCAGGACGGAGAGGTTCAGCGGGAGCCGCGGCGAGGCAAAGACCTGGAGGAGGAGGAGGAGGCGCTCGGGCGGTCAAAGTGGCACCGGGGCTGGTCCTGGTGGTGCTCGACGATGCAAGGCCCCCGGTGGTGCTGCTTCTTGCCGTGGCGCGTGAGGAAACAGAGGAGCTTGTGCACGAGGCTGCAGGCGCGGGGTCCTGGTGAAGCGGTCGCCAGCGACGGGAGGAGGCATTGACTTGCTGGAAGAGCAAGGCAAGGAGTAGGAGGCGCCATGGAAGGAGAGGAGGCCGAGGGGATCGGTCCAGTGGCTGGTGGCAACGACGACTGGTGGGGATCTGGATTGGGAGGAGTTGGTGAATCGAGAGGGGGGCGAGGGGTGCATTAGTTGGTCTGGAGTGGATCCCGATGGGAGAAGTGGGTGGCGGCGCAGCGACGGGACAGGAGGAGGATTTCTAGGTGTCGGTGTCAAAACCGGCGGATCTTGGGTAGGGGGTCCCGAACTGTGTGTCTAGGTCGGATGGTAACAGGAGGCAGGGGACACGATGTTTTATCCAGGTTCGGGCCCTTTTAATGGAGGTAAAACCCTACGTCCTGCTTGATTAATATTGATGATATGGGTAGTACAAGAGTAGATCTACCACGAGATCAGAGAGGCTAAACCCTAGAAGCTAGCCTATGGTATGATTGTTGTTTGTCCTACAGACTAAAACTCTCTGGTTTATATAGACACCGGAGAGGGGTAGGGTTACACAGAGTCGGTTACAATGGTAGGAGATCTACATATCCGTATCGCCAAGCTTGCCTTCCACGCCAAGGAAAGTCCCTTCCGGACACGGGACGAAGTCTTCAATCTTGTATCTTCATAGTCCAGGAGTCCGGCCGAAGGTATAGTCCGGCTATCCGGACACCCCCTAATCCAGGACTCCCTCAGTAGCCCCCGAACCAGGCTTGAATGACGACGAGTCCGGCACGCAAATTGTCTTCGGCATTGCAAGGCGGGTTCTTCTCCAAATTCCGTGTACCTGTTGAATAGTGTCCGGTTTCTTGTAAATGTAGTGCTCCTTGGCTTCTACGCCCAATAATGGCCATTTTCCACGTGTCAAACGAATACGAAAAGTCAGGGTGTTTTTATATTTACACCCCTAGCCGCGTGAATGAGCCGCCTATTTAAGGGGACGAGGATTGAGATCCAAACCACACCCTCTCCCTTCCGCGAGTATTCATCAGAGCGTATCCGACAGAGGTCCATTCTATCATGGCCGGCCGCCACAGCTCCTCCTCTCTCCCTTCCAACCCTCAGCCTGGAGATTGTAAGAGGTGCTCCATCCCGCACAGCGAGCTAGTGAAGCTCCAGACCAAGGGATTTCACCCCCGGCCTATATGGTCGCGGTTCGAGCCGGACTTGCCACCTATAATGGCGGAGAGCAAGCGGAGAGCGCCCCCAATCCCTCCAAAGGAGAGCGGGTATGCCTTGCCCCTTACTTAATAAGAGGGCTCGGATTTCCAATTCACCCGTTTCTCCGGGGGCTTCTGGAGTTCTATGGCCTCCAACTGCACAACCTCACGCCTGCCTCCATATTGCATATCGCGGGCTTCATAACCCTTTACCAGTTGTTTTTGGGCTGCGAGGCTCATTTCACGCTGTGGAAAAGGCTATTCTGCCTTGTGCCCCGCTCTAAGGAGGGGTCAATATATCAAGTGGGCGGAGCCGAAGTGTGGCGCATCGCCGGGACCGGATATCTATCCGAAACCCCAAAGAAGGCGTCCGAAGACTAGCCTTCGAAATGGTTTTATATAGAGGACGTCCCACTGCCGGATCCTGTCCAGATCGGCCTCCCTGAGTTCGACAGTGCTCCCCTAAAGAAGCGCCTAAGCTGGCGTCCACGGAGCCCTCAGAGGGAAAGTGACAGGGACGTCATTTACCTGATGGGCCGGATAAGATTGTTAGCTCATTCTGGACTTACCATGATCGGGGTCATGGCCGCATGCATCATGTGAGGGGTGCAGCCGCTTCAGTATAGAGGCCGCCCCATGTGGGACATCAACGGGGAGGACGACGCCACCCGCTACGGTAGTAAGATGCCGGATTTGGCTGCCGCTCTAATAAAGACCTTGTCCGCTTTGTACAAGGGAGAAGAGGAGGAATTTCTCCGCGTCAACCCACGGGGTGGATTTTCTATGTACAATCCCCCAAGTTGGGTAAGTGGACACTTTTACTTGTCCATCCATTTTATATTCCCATTGTTAAATTTTCAGTCTAACGACTTCAACGCAGGAACTGCGCCAGGCTGTTAAAGAAATAAACAACCCTCCTCCACAACCCAAGGATCCGGGACGGTCCCACGACCCGGCCTCTCAAGAGGATCCGGACTTATCTGTGGAGCTGATTGATGGAGTGTTTCATCAATTGAGAAAGGACAACGCCTTGGTGGCCATTACGGCCGATTATCCTGGGCTACTCCCAGCCTCGGAGGTAACTGAGACCGAAGTCCCAGCACTTTGAAAAGGGATCTATCCTCGCGTGTTTTCGATTGCCGTATGACAACCGTGTTTTGCAGGGGAGGTTGTTGAGACGGGAGGCTGAGCCTGCGACGACTAGCCAACGAGGGGCGGCAAGGCCCCGTGAGCTGAAAAGGAGTGCGGTCCGGACTGAGGCACCGGCGCAAAGGTATAGCGCGCCGCCTTATTCCCAGGTGTTATTCCTTTGAGGCATATTAACGCTCGTGCTCTCTTCAGGACGAAGAGACCCTGCTGGACTATATCCGGAGAGGCTGCCAATCGCGCCTCCACCAGCCAGGCTCCAAAGCCTGGTCCGGAAGCGGAGGCGAACACGAGGCGCGCACCGGACGCTCCTCCAACGGAGGATGCGGACAGGCTGTCTGCCACCAATTCTGAGGTGGAGAGTGCCATCAACCACAGGCGTCGCTGGACAGTTCTTCGCGATGCTTGTTTCTCCCAAGAGGCATTGGATGCCTTCAATTCGGGAGACGCGTACCTCCGTGCCGCTCAAAATGGTCTAGCCAGAGCCACGGAGCAGTATGTGAAAGACATACGGGTAAGAAAATTTTGGTAATTATATATATACCAGTAGCCCCCGAGACTTAAAACAGTTAGAATGACTGTTTTAAGGATCATTTGTTATGCATGTTCTTACAGAAAAGAATACCCTACTGTCCCAGGAGCTGGAAGAGTGCAAAGCCCAACTTGGGGCTGCACTAGCCGCGGCAGGGGATCCCAAGGAGACCCCCTCTGGTAATATACGCTTTGAAAGATAAGTATTTTGCAAAGTGCGGCGTGGGTGCAAATCTGACAAATGAAATTGCAGATGGCGGCGGATTAAATCCGGAAGTGCAACAACTCCGACGCCAGCTAAAGGCTGGTGAGAGCATGCTGACAAAGGTGAGGCGGGAGAAGAACGATCTCCAAGATGCCAACACCTAGCTGGGCGTTGAACTGAAGGACGTTCATGCCCAGCTGTCGGACTCCGTGAAGGAGAATCAATGGCTTCGACGCGGCATATATAGTAAGTGCTTAAACGAACTTTGAAAAAAAAAGAGTTCAGCAAGGAAGTCAACTAACAGAGTAATGTCTGTAGGTATGCTAACAGGTCGTCCTGCAGAGGAAATGCCCGGTTCTACGGGTGACTTTCTTCCCGAGCTCTCACAACTGCACGAGCGAGTTCGGCAGGTGATGCAAGGCGTCGCCCAGGCCTTGTGGCCATCCGTCTCCATGCCCGAAGGCCTTGGAGAGCTTGTAGAGAAGCTGAAGGGAGCGCGGCGGCGCTTCCGGTTGTGGAAGATGTCGGCCTGCCATCAACGCGCCAGGGAGGCCTGGGACATGGTGAAGACGCGGTACACGAAGGCTGACCCAAACCACATGGCCGAGGTTGGACCCGTAGGGCCCGATGGGAAGGAGATCCCTGTGAGCTTAGTATACGGCCAAGTAGAGTTGGCCACAAAGTATTCCCAACAGGACTGTAAACTAGACAACCTGTTAGATGGTATTGAAGAGGAATACAATCAGTCAGATTGACTATGTAATTTTAATTGACATGTGTAATGCCTTCTAGCCGGATTGTAAATAGTTTGTCATGGCCGACCTTTTCGCTTCAACCTCGGGACGTGACGGTCCGGAGTGTGTCCGAATACCCTCGCGGTTATATAAGAACCGGGGTATGCATGGAGACCAGGCGTAGGGGTCATTTATGCTTGAACAGACAAGTGCCCAACTAGTTATGTTATATTACATGGTTAGTAAGAAACATCTTCCAGGGAGAATAGTTTCGTTAGGGGTTCCTTTCCCTGGGAGGAATGCCCTAAAGTGCATGTCCGTTTTGCGAAAAGAGACACAGGAAAAACATCTGGGGGTGTATAGATAAATAAGTGAAATAAAAGATCATCTTTAGTTCACCGACCGAATATTCCCTTAAGAACGCTAGCTTTCGGCTTCACCCAGTCTGAGGTACACATCCGGCTGACCCGGCAGTAACAATCACAGAGGTGCTCCCTTTACCACCTAGCCGAACAATCGGGAACGTAGGGGTAAGCACAAGAGCCAGGCAACCCAGCTTGGCCAAAACTTAAGTCATATCGATGCATATAATGGTGAATAAAAGGTACATGCGGAAGTGTGACACATGTGTTGGGCATGAAGCCCGTATAAATAAGCTTCTGTTTAAAGAAGCCCCCAGGTTTAATGAGTGCGGATAGCGCGTCACTTTATGAGCCTTTGAAGGCTATAAGAGAAAGAGAGGAGAAGGAGAGTAATGTAAGACAGAAAGTATATAAAAAATGGACAGAGGAAGGAGACGAACACAGAGTCCGGCGCTAGGCATAGAATCTTCGGAGACGGGTTGCGTTTCGTGGGTTCGGCTCGAGTCGGTTATCCAATGCATCTCGCAGGCCGTACGCTCCACCAGTCAGGACTTGGTCAATTATGAAGGGACCTTCCCACTTGGGCTTGAGTTTGTCCTTTTTCTTGTCCAGCAGGCGTAGAACTAATTCGCCAACGTTGTAATTTTTGGCCCGTACTTCTCTGCTTTGGTATCTTCGAGCCTGCTGTTGATAGAATGCGGAACAGGCTTTTGCCACGTCTCGCTCTTCCTCCAAGGCGTCCAAACTATCCTGTCGATTGAGCTCGGCTTCTCTTTCTTCATACATGCGCACTCGAGGTGAGTCATGCATTATGTCGCAGGGCAAAACTACCTCTGCGCCGTACACCATGAAGAATGGTGTGTATCCGGTGGTGCGATTCGGCGTGGTCCGCAGCCCCCAGAGTATGGAGTCGAGCTCCTCTACCCAGTGCGTATTAGATTCCTTAAGGGACCGCACTAATCTGGGTTTGATGCCGCTCATGATAAGACCATTTGCATGTTCGACCTGGCCGTTGGTTTGTGGGTGATAGACGAAAGCATAATCGAGCTTGATGCCCATGTTTTTGCACCAGAGTTTTACCTCGTCGGTCGTAAAGTTCATGTCGTTATCAGTGATGATGCTGTGGGGGACGCTGTACCGGTGTACAACCCCGGATATAAAGTCTATCACCGGTCCGGATTCGGCCTCTTAACTGGCTTGGCTTCTATCCATTTGGTGAACTTATCCACCATGACAAGTAAGTATTTTTTCTTGTGGGTTCCGCCTTTAAGGGGTCCAACCATGTCAAGCCCCCAGACCGTGAAGGGCCAAGTGATGGGGATAGTTGGAGGGTGGTGGGTGGCATATGGCTTTGATTTGCAAAAAGCTGGCAACCGACGCATCGTTGGACTAAGTCCTGGGCGTTTGCCCGGGCCGTCGGCCAATAAAAGCCTGTACGGAAGGCCTTGCTTACAAGGGACTGAGTTGCAGTGTGATGTCCGCCGAGTCCGGCATGAATTTCAGCCAGGAGGTTCCGCCCTTCCTCTTCGGAGATGCACCTTTGAAGGACTTCGGTAGTGCTTTTCTTATAAAGCTCTCCCTCATGGACTTTATAGGCTTTAGATTGCCGCACTATGCAGCGTGCCTCATTTTGGACCTCAGGGAGTTCCTGCCTGGTAAGGTAGGCATGGAATGGTTCTGTCCACGGGGCGATGACGGCCATTATTACATGGGCTAAAGGTGTTATTTCATTGGCAGAGCCTCCAATTGTGTCAGAGTGTTCGGTGTCGGGCAGTGCGGTTGGGTCCGGGCTGTTATTGCCGGGTTCCCCTTCCCATACTATGGATGGCTTGAACAGCCTTTCCAGGAAGATGTTGGGGGGGACTACATCGCGTTTTGCGCTGATGTGTGCCAGGACATCTACCGCCTGATTATTTTCCCGGGCTATATGGTGAAATTCGAGCCCTTCGAACCGAGCCGACATTTTTAGGATGGTGTTGCGATAAGCTGCCATTTTGGATCTTTGGCTTCAAAGTCTCCGTTTATTTGGGATATTGCGAGGTTCGAGTCCCCGCGCACCTCTAGGTGTTGAATGCCCATGGATACTGCCATCCAGAGACCATGTAAAAGGGCCTCATATTCGGCTGCATTGTTGGAGTCTGTGTACATTATCTGGAGTACGTA
This sequence comes from Triticum dicoccoides, assembly GCF_002162155.2. Lineage (NCBI taxonomy): Eukaryota > Viridiplantae > Streptophyta > Magnoliopsida > Poales > Poaceae > Triticum > Triticum dicoccoides. The sequence goes on from NC_041384.1 coordinate 180,498,691, forward strand.
TTGAACTGTGTCTCCTGTGGGGGACGTCAAAATGACGCCAGCCCCTAGACCGGCCAACATTTTGGAGCCGTCGAAGTGCATGACCCAGTTTGAATATGTGCCGTACTCTTTAGGGAATTCGGCCTCCGTCCATTCTGTGACTTGATAGCTCGCCGTGGCTTGTAAGTTATGTCAAACGGGAGGAGCTCAATGGCCCATTTTGCAATCCGGCCCGTCGCGTCGCGGTTGTTTATAATATCGTTAAGTGGCACTTCTGAGGCTACTGTTATTGAACACTCTTGAAAGTAGTGTCGCAGCTTCCGGGATGCCATAAATACTGCGTACACAATCTCTTGATAACGAGGGTACCGTGACTTGCACGGAGTAAGGACAATGGACACGTAATAGACCAGTTTTTGAAGGGGGAATTTGTGTTCGTCCGTTTCTCGTTCGACGACGAGCACTGCGCTTACAACCTGATGGTTTGCTGCAACGTAAAATAGCATTGGTTCGCCAATGTTTGGCGCGGCCAAGACTGTGTTTGTTGCCAAGATGGCTTTTATTTCGTCGAGTCCGGCCGTGGCTGCATCCGTCCACTCGAAGTGTTTGGTGCGCCGAAGGAGGCGGTAAAGGGGTAGTTCCTTTTCTCCTAGGCGGGAGATAAAGCGACTTAGAGCCGCCACGCATCCGGTTAATTTTTGTATTTGTTTGAGGTCCTTCGGGATATCCAATTGTGACAGAGCTCGGATCTTGGCTGGATTTGCTTCAATTCCTCTACCAGATACAATGAAGCCCAAGAGCTTTCTGGCTGGAACGCCGAAAATGCATTTTTCCGGGTTGAGCTTGATGTCATATGTTCGGAGGTTATCGAATGTTAGCCTCAAGTCGTCTACTAGAGATTCGACATGTCTTGTTTTAACGACCACATCATCTATGTATGCCTCCACTACTTTGCCGATCTGGTTTGCCAGACATGTCTGAATCATGCACTGATATGTTGTGCCAGCGTTTTTGAGCCCGAAGTGCATTGTGTTGAAGTAGAATGGGCCGTATGGTGTGATGAATGCTGTTGCGGCTTGGTCTGACTCTGCCATCTTTACTTGATGGTAGCCGGAGTATGTGTCGAGGAAACACAACGAATCGTGTCCTGCGGTAGCATCGATAATTTGATTGATGCGGGGGAGAGGGAAGGAATCCTTTGGGCAAGCCTTGTTAAGGTGTTTGAAATCAACGCACAGGTGCCAGGATTTGTCCTTCTTTGGTACCATCACCAGGTTTGCTAGCCAGTCCGGATGTTTTATGTCTTTGATGAATCCGGCCTCCAATAGCTTGGCCAGTTCCTCTCCCATGGCCTGTCTCTTAGGTTCGGAAAAACGCCGAAGAGCCTGTTTGACTGGCTTGAATCCTTTTAGGATATTTAAGCTGTGTTCGGCCAGCCTGCGTGGGATTCCTAGCATGTCTAAAGGGTGCCAGGCGAAAATGTCCCAGTTCTCTTGTAGGAACTCTCATAGTGCGGCGTCTACATCAGGGTTTAACTGTGCCCTGATGGAAGCTGTTTTGTTGGGGTCCGTTGGATGGACCTGGAATTTGACTATTTCGTCCGCCAGTTTAAAGGAGGTGGACTTGGATCTTTTATCGAGTATCACATCGTCCCTATTTACCGTAGAGCGCAGCGCAGTCAGTTCCTCAGCCACTAGGGCTTCGGATAGCGCCTGGAGGGCCAGTGCGGCTGTCTTGTTTTTGGCGCGGAGTGCTATGTCCGGATCACTAACGAGAGTGATGATTCCGTTAGGCCCGGGCATCTTGAGCTTCATGTGCCCGTAATGGGGTATTGCTTGGAAGACTGTAAATGCTTCCCGCCCTAGCAGAGCGTGATATCCGCTACTGAACGGGGCCACCTGGAACGTGACCTCTTCGGACCTGTAATTATCCGGCATGCCAAACTCCACATCTAGTGTGATTTTTCCTGTACAGCGCGCTTCCCGACTAGGGATTATTCCTCTAAAGGTTGTGCTGCTTCGCTCAATGCGGTTCCAGTCTATTTCTATTTTTGAAGGGTTTCCTCATAAATGAGGTTCAATCCGCTGCCGCCATCCATGAGTACCTTGGTAAGACGAAAGCCGTCCACTATTGGACTGAGGACCAATGCGGCTAGTGCTCGGGCTGTTCGGAATTTAGGTTCATCACTGGCGTTAAAAGTAATAGCCGTGTCACTCCATGGGTTTATTGTTGCTACTTGGTAGACTTCGGCAAGGCCGCGGAGTGTTCTTTTTCGCATATTATTTGATGTGAAAGTCTCGAAGACTGTTAATACCGTACTGGTTTCTCTGGGGTGGTTTTTTGTGGCTTCTGGAATTAGAAGATCTTCGCCAATTTTTGCCACCTGCCGGAGTATCCAACATGCTCTGAGGCTATGAGTTGGTGTGGCGCCCTTTGCACTATGGATTTTACAGGGTCCATTAAGCCATCCTTCCAGTATGGTTCCGTGCCCTGTAGAGGGCTTTTGCTTTTTGGTATTAAACCCAGGTGTCTGGCGATGATGCACCCTTTTGTTTCGGACTGGGTTTGTATTCAGGACCGGATTGTCCCAAAATTTTATTTCGGTTTTCCAGGCGCTTTCCATCGCACAGTACTTTCGTACTATGGACGCCAAGTCAGCAAAGCGTGTAATATCACGGCGACTTATGGCGTTGAGGATTCCCTTGTCCATGCAATTATTGCAGAAGAATAAAATTGCGTATTCCTCGCGGCAGTCCTTTATCCTGTTCATAACCAGGAGGAATCTGGCCCAGCAATGATGTACTGCTTCTTCGGGCTCTTGCCTAATTTGGGATAGATCGCTTATGTATGGGTGGGTGGGCGGAATCAAATCCGAAACCTCACCCAATGTGAGACCCAGGGGCCAAGGAGTTTCCAAACTCGGAAGTTTGGATTCTTGGATGTTGTCCAATGAATCTAGCCCGTCACCTGACTTTAAGTTCAGGTCTTGACTGATGTCCTCCCCTCCGTGGGTATCCGACTTGGAGGGATCGGGAATCCGGACATATCTAGTCCTTAAGATAGATGAAGGGTCGCCGCACTGTCCCTCAACCACGGCAACGTGATGGGTGACCTGGGGGGAGTTAATCTCTCTTAGATCGGGTTTAGACCCAATCTGGTCATAATCCATAGCGACTCCCAGGGTGGCGAAGCGATCCAAGAGCTCGTTTAGGGAAGAGAGCTCCATTGGATCTAGCTGCTTGGCGAATTCTGAGCTGACGTGAAGATTGCTTTCGATGACCCGAGAGGTCATCATCGGTGCAGCAGCCGAACAAACGGTCATAAGAAAACCGCCTAGCCGGAGAGTTTGGCCGACATCCAAAGCTCCCTTAGCAACGGTGCCGTCTTTAAATATAGGATGAGGCATCCTTCCTGATGACGACGGCACAAAGGAACTCTCAATGAAAGCACCAATGTCAGTGTCAAAACCGGCGAATCTCGGGTAGGGGGTCCCGAACTGTGCGTCTAGGTCAGGTGGTAACAGGAGGCAGGGGACATGATGTTTTACCTAGGTTCGGGCCCTCTTAATGGAGGTAAAACCCTACGTCCTGCTTGATTAATATTGATGATATGGGTAGCACAAGAGTAGATCTACCACGAGATCAGAGAGGCTAAACCCTATAAGCTAGCCTATGGTATGATTGTTGTTCGTCCTACGGACTAAAACTCTCCGGTTTATATAGACACTGGAGAGGGCTAGGGTTACACAGAGTCGGTTACAATGGTAGGAGATCTACATATCCGTATCGCCAAGCTTGCCTTCCACGCCAAGGAAAGTCCCTTCCGGACACGGGATGAAGTCTTCAATCTTGTATCTTCATAGTCCAGGAGTCCGGCCGAAGGTATAGTCCGGCTATCCGGACACCCCCTAATCCAGGACTCCCTCACTAGGGTTTTCCAAAATAGGTATGGGATGGACTATATATATAGCAGGGGATTTTTTGGTAGGGGCTAATCTGTTCCTCTGATTGTAATCGGGCGGTCGGGAAAAATAGGCTAGGGAGCCCAAATAAGAAAACGGAGACATTTTGTAGATGTTTGGGGATGATCCGGATCCAATGGTGACAACTGTCCGGGTCGGGTCCGGGGAAGTTTTGGACACGCACGCGAGGGGTCGGTTGAAACTTGTGGGCTGTGCAGGAGGGCTCGAGCTGAGAGAAGAGAAGAGAGAGAGGCCCGGTGATTGTTTCCGGAGACCGAAAACGTCCGACGAAAATACCGGCTATAATGGCGCTATAGTTATCCGTTAGGGCATCAAACGGACTCCGAATGCGATGAAACTTGGCGGGCGGCCTACTAACAACAAAACAACACCGCACGCCAACTCTCATCCCATTCTGGGAACATTTTCTGGCCACTTATAAAATACTATCACGGACATGCCGCGGGCGCGTGCAAGTGTGTCTGGGCTCAGAACGGGCAAAGGAGAGAACGAGGAGACCGGGACGGATGCAAGTTTTGAAAACATGATGATGCAATGCACATGATGACAAGACAAGATGCAACACGCAAGCAAAATACATGGCAACGACAGTGAATAACTGGAAGACACCTGGCGCATCGGTATCGGGGCGTCACACCAAAGGTACTTGTTGGGTTGGCATATTACAAGATTAGGATTTGTCACTGCAATTGTCGGAGAGGTATCTCTAGGCCCACTCGGTAATGCACATCACTTAAGTCTTGCAAGCATTGCAACCAATGAGTTAGTTGCGGGATGATGTATTACAGAACGAGTAAAGACACCTGCCGGTAAAGATATTGAACTAGGTATTGAGATATCAACGATCGAATTTCGGGCAAGTAACATACCGATGACAAAGGGAACAACGTATGTTGTTATTCGGTCTGACTGATAAAGATCTTCATAGAATACGTGGGAGCCAATATGAGCATCCAGGTTTCGCTATTGGTTATTGACCGGAGACGTGTCTAGGTCATGTCTACATAGTTCTCGAACCCGTAGGGTCCGCACACTTAAAGTTTCGGTGACAGTTATATTCTGAGTTTATGAGTTTTGATGTACCGAAGGTTGTTCGGAGTTCCGGATGTGATCACGGACATGACGAGGAGTCTCGAAATGGTCGAGACATGAAGAATGATATATTGGAAGCCTATATTTGGATATCGGAAGTGTTCCGGTTCAAATCGGGATTTTACCGGAGTACCGAGGGGTTACCGTAATCCCCCGGGGGATTAATGGGCCATAGTGGGCCTTAGTGGAGAAGAGGAGAGGCGGCCAGGGCAGGGCCGCGCGCCCCTCCCCCTAGTCCGAATAGGACAAGGAGAAGGGGGCGGCGCCCACCTTTCCTTCCTCTCTCCCTCCTCCTTCCCTCCCTTCTCCTAATCCAACAAGGAAGGGAGGGAGTCCTACTCCCGGTGGGAGTAGGACTCCTCCTGGCGCGCCTCCTCCTAGCCGGCCGCACCTTCCCCCCTTGCTCCTTTATATACGGGGGCAGGGAGGCACCCCATAGACACAACAATTGATTTGATCTTTTAGCCGTGTGCGGTGCCCCCCTCCACCATAGTCCACCTCGATAATACTATAGCGGTGCTTAGGAGAAGCCCTACGTCTGTAGAACATCATCATCGTCACCACGCCGTCGTGCTAACGAAACTCTCCCTCAACACTTGGCTGGATCGGAGTTTGAGGGACGTCATCAGGCTGAACGTGTGTTGAACTCGGAGGTGCCGTGCATTCGGTACTTGATCGGTCGGATCGTGAAGACGTATGACTACATCAACCGCGTTGTGCTAACGCTTCCGTTTTCGGTCTATGAGGGTACGTGGACAAGACTCTCCCCTCTCGTTGCTATGCATCACCATGATCTTGCGTGTGCGTAGGAATTTTTTTGAAATTACTACGTTCCCCAATAGTGGTATCAGAGCCAGGTTATATGCGTAGATGTCATATGCACGAGTAGAAGACAAGTGAGTTGTGGGCGATATAAGTCATACTGCTTACCAGCATGTCATACTTTGGTTCGGCGGTATTGTTGGATGAAGCGGCCCGGACCGACATTACGCGTACGCTTACGCGAGACTGGTTCTACCAACGTGCTTTGCACACAGGTGGCTGGCGGGTGTCAGTTTCTCCAACTTTAGTTGAACCGAGTGTGGCTACGCCCGGTCCTTGCAAAGGTTAAAACAGCACCAACTTGACAAACTATCGTTGTGGTTTTGATGCGTAGGTAAGAACGGTTCTTGCTCAGCCTGTAGCAGCCACGTAAAACTTGCAACAACAAAGTAGAGGACGTCTAACTTGTTTTTGCATGGCATGTTGTGATGTGATATGGTCAAATCATGATGCTAAATTTTATTGTATGAGATGATCATGTTTTGTAACTGAGTTATCGGCAACTGGCAGGAGCCATATGGTTGTCGCTTTATTGTATGCAATGCAATCGCCCTGTAATGCTTTACTTTATCACTAAGCGGTAGCGATAGTCGTGGAAGCATAAGATTGGCGAGACGACAACGAAGCTACGATGGAGATCAAAGTGTCGTGCCAGTGATGATGGTGATCATAACGGTGCTTCGGAGATGAAGATCACAAGCACAAGATGATGATGGCCATATCATATCACTTATATTGATTGCATGTGATGTTTATCTTTTATGCATCTTATCTTGCTTTGATTGACGGTAGCATTATAATATGATCTCTCACTAAATTTCAAGATAAAAGTGTTCTCCCTGAGTATGCACCATTGCCAAAGTTCGTCGTGCCCAGACACCACGTGATGATCGGGTGTGATAAGCTCTACGTCCATCTGCAACGGGCACAAGCCAGTTTTGCACACGCGGAATACTCAGGTTAAACTTGACGAGCCTAGCATATGCAGATATGGCCTCAGAACACTGAGACCGAAAGGTCGAGCATGAATCATATAGTAGATATGATCAACATAGTGATGTTCACCATTGAAAGGTACTCCATTTCATGTGATGATCGGTTATGGTTTAGTTGATATGGATCACGCGATCACTTAGAGGATTAGAGAGATGTCTATCTAGGTGGGAGTTCTTAAGTAATATGATTAATTGAACTTTCATTTATCATGAACTTAGTCCTAGTAGTATTAGCATATCTATGTTGTAGATCAATAGCTCGCGTTTAGCTCCTCTATTTTATTTTTGATATGTTCCTAGAGAAAACTAAGTTGAAAATGTTAGTAGCAATGATGCAGATTGGATCCGTGATCTGAGGATTATCCTCATTGCTGCACAGAAGAATTATGTCCTTGATGCACCGCTAGGTGACAAACCTATTGCAGGAACATATGCAGATGTTATGAATGTTTGGCTAGCAATATATGATGACTACTTGATAGTTTAGTGCACCATGCTTAAACGGCTTAGAATCGGGACTTCAAATATGTTTTGAACGTCATGGACCATATGAGATGTTCCAAGAGTTGAAGTTAATATTTCAAGAAAATACCCGAGTTGAGAGATATGAAGTCTCCAACAAGTTCTATAGCTAAAAGATGGAGGAGAATAGCTCAAGCAGTGAGCATGTGCTCAGATTATCTGGGTACTACAATCGCTTGAATCAAGTGGGAGTTAATCTTCCAGATAAAATAGTGATTGACAGAATTCTCTAGTCACCATCACCAAGTTAGTAGAAACTCGTGATGAACTATAATATGCAAGGGATAACGGAAATGATTCACAAGCTCTTCATGATGCTGAAATCAACGAAGGTAGAAATCAAGAAAAGCATCAAGTGTTGATGGTAAACAAAACCACTAGTTTCAAGTAAAGGGACAAAGGGATGAAAGGGGAACTTCAAGAAGAACGGCAAGCAAGTTGCTGCTCAAGTGAAAAAACCCAAGTCTGGACCTAAGCTTGAAACTGAATGCTTCTACTTCAAAAGGACTGGTCACTGGAAGCGGAACTACCCCAAGTAATTGGCGGATAAGAAGGATGGGAAAGTGCACATAGGTATATTTGATATACATGTTATTGATGTGTACTTTACTAGTGTTTATAGAAATCCCTCAGTATTTGATACTAGTTCAGTTGTTTAGAATAGTAACTCGAAACAGGAGTTGCAGAATGAACAGAGACTAGTTAAGGGTGAAGTGACGATGTGTATTGGAAATGGTTCCAAGATTGATATGATCATCATCGCACACTCCCTATACTTTCGGGATTGGTGTTAAACCTAAAATAAATGTTATTTAGTGTTTGCGTTGAGCATGAATATGATTGGATCATGTTTATTGCAATACAGTTATTCATGTAAGTTAGAGAATAATTGTTGTTCTGTTTACATGAATAAAACCTTCTATGGTCAGACACCCAATGAAAATGGTTTGCTGGATCTCGATCGTGGTGACACACATTTTCATAATATTGAAGCCAAAAGATGCAAAGTTAATAATGATAGTGTAACTTATTTGTGGCACTACCGTTTAGGTCATATTGGTGTAAAGCGCATGAAGAAAATCCAAGCTGATGGGCTTTTGGAATCACTTGATTATGAATCAGTTGATGCTTGCGAACCATGCCTCATGGGCAAAATGAGTAAAACTCCATTCTCTGGAACAATGGAGCGAGCAACAGATTTGTTGGAAATCATACATACTGATGTATGTGGTCCGATTAATATTGAGGCTCGCGGCAGGTATCATTATTTTCTGATCTTCACAGATGATTTGAGCAGATATGAGTATATCTAATTGATGAAACACAAGTCAGAAACATTTGAAAAGTTCAAAGAATTTCAGAGTGAAGTTGAAAATCATCGTAAAAAGAAAATAAAGTTTCTACGATCTGATCATGGAGGAGAATATTTGAGTTACGAGTTTGGTCTACATTTGAAACAATGCGGAATAGTTTCGCAACTCACGCCACCCGGAACACCACAGCGTAATGGTGTGTCCGAACATCGTAATCGTACTTTACTAGATATGGTGCGATCTATGATGTGTCTTACTGATTTACCTCTATCATTTTGGGGTTATGCTTTAGAGACGGCCGCATTCACGTTAAATAGGGCACCATCGAAATCCGTTGAGACGACGCCTTATGAACCGTGGTTTGGCAAGAAACCAAAGTTGTCGTTTCTTAAAGTTTGGGGCTGCGATGCTTATGTGAAAAAGCTTCAACCTAATAAGCTCGAACCTAAATCAGAGAAATGTGTCTTCATAGGATACCCAAAGGAGACTGTTGGGTACACCTTCTATCACAGATCCGAAGGAAAGACATTCGTTGTTAAGAATGGATCCTTTCTAGAGAAGGAGTTTCTCTCGAAAGAAGTGAGTGGGAGGAAAGTAGAACCTGATAGGGTAACTATACCTTCTCCCTTATTGGAAAGTAGTTCATCACAGAAATCTGTTCCTGTGACAACTACACCAATTAGTGAGGAAGCTAATGATGATGATCATGTAACTTCAGATCAAGTTACTACCGAACCTCGTAGGTAAACCAGAGTGAGATCCGCCCCAGAGTGGTATGGTAATCCTGTTCTGGAGGTCATGTTACTTGACCATGACGAACCTACGAACTATGAGGAAGTGATGATCAGCCCAGATTCCGCGAAATGGCTTCAGGCCATGAAATCTGAGATGAGATGCATGTATAAGAACAAAGTATGGACTTTGATTGATTTGCCCAAAGATCGGCGAGCCATTGAGATTAAATGGATCTTCAAGAGGAAGACGGACGCTGATAGTAGTGTTACTATCTACAAATCTAGAATTGTCACAAAAGGTTTTTGACAAGTTCAAGGTGTTGACTACGATGAGAGTTTCTCACTCGTATATATGCTTAAGTTTGTCCGAATCATGTTAGAAATTGCCACATTATATGAAATCTGGCAAATGGATAAACAAAACTACATTCCTTAATGGATTTATTAAAGAAGAGTTCTATATGATGCAACAAGAATGTTTTGTCAATCCTAAAGGTGCTAACAAAATATGCAAGCTCCAGCGGTCCATCTATGGACTGGTGCAAGCATCTCAGAGTTGGAATATACGCTTTGATAAGTTGATCAAAGCATATAGTTTTATACAGACTTGCGATGAAGCCTGTATTTACAAGAAAGTGAGTGGGAGCACTACAACATTTCTGATAAGTATATGTGAATGACATATTGTTGATCGGAGATAATGTAGAATTATTCTGCAAAGCATATAAAGGAGTGTTTGAAAGGAGTTTTTCAAAGAAATACCTCGGTGAAGCTACTTACATATTGATCATCAAGATCTATAGATATAGATCAAGACGCTCGATAAGTTTTTCAATGAGTACATACCTTGACAAGATTTTGAAGTAGTTCAAAATGGAACAGTCAAAGAAAGAGTTCCTACCTGTGTTACAAGGTGTGAAACAGAGTAAGACTCAAAGCCCGACCACGACAGAAGATAGAAAGAGAATGAAAGTCATTCCCTATGCCTTGGCCATAGGTTCTATAAAATATGCCATGCTGTGTACCAGATGTATTGTATACCCTACACTGTTTTGGCAAGGGAGTACAATAGTGATGTAGGAGTAGATCACTGGACAGTGGTCAAAATTATCCTTAGTGGAATAAGGATATGTTTCTCAATTATGGAGATGACAAAAAAAGGGTTCGTCGTAAAGGGTTACGTCGATGCAAATTTTGACACTGCTCTAGATGACTCTAAATCTCAATCTGGATACATATTGAAAGTGGGAGCAATTAGCTAGAGTAGCTCCGTGCAGAGCATTGTTGACATAGAAATTTGCAAAATAATTACGGATCTGAATGTGGCAGACCCGTTGACTAAACTTCTCTCATAAGCAAAACATGATCACACTTTAGTACTCTTTGGATGTTAATCACATAGTGATATGAACTAGATTATCGACTCTAGCAAACCCTTTGGGTGTTGGTCACATGTCGATGTGAACTATGGGTGTTAATCATATGGTGATGTGAACTATTGGGATTAAATCACATGGCGATGTGAACTAGACTATTGAATCTAGTGCAAGTGGGAGACTGAAGGAAATATGCCCTAGAGGCAATAATAAAGTTATTATTTATTTTCTTATATCATGAGAAATGTTTATTATTCATGCTAGAATTGTATTAACCGGAAACATGATACATGTGTGAATACATAAACAAACAGAGTGTCACTAGTATGCCTCTACTTGACTAGCTCGTTAATCAATGATGGTTATGTTTCCTAGCCATAGACATGAGTTGTCATTTGATTAACAAGATCACATCATTAGGAGAATGATGTGATTGACTTGACCCATTCCATTAGCTTAGCACATGATTGTTCAGTATGTTGCTATTGCTTTCTTCATCACTTATACATGTTCCTATGACTATGAGATTATGCAACTCCTGTTTACCAGAGGAACACTTGGTGTGCTACCAAACATCACAATGTAACTGGGTGATTATAAAGGTGCTCTACAAGTGTCTCCAAAGGTACTTGTTGGGTTGGCGTATTTCAAGATTAGGATTTGTCACTCCGATTGTCGGAGAGGTATCTCTGGGCCCACTCGATAATGCACATCACTTAAGCCTTGCAAGCATTGCAACTAATGAGTTAGTTGTGGGATGATGTATTATGGAACGAGTAAACAGACTTGCCGGTAATGAGATTGAACTAGGTATTGAGATACCGACGATCAAATCTTGGGCAAGTAACATACCGATGACAAAGGGACCAACGTATGTTGCTATGCGGTCTGACCGATAAAGATCTTCATAGAATATGTGGGAGCCAATATGAGCATCTAGGTTCCGCTATTGGTTATTGACCGGAGACGTGTCTCGGTCATGTCTACATAGTTCTCGAACCCGTAGGGTCCGCACGCTTAAAGTTTCGATGACGGTTATATTATGAGTTTATGAGTTTTGATGTACCGAAGGTTGTTCGGAGTTCTATATGTGATCACGGACATGACGAGGAGTCTCAAAATGGTCGAGACATGAAGATTGATATATTGGAAGCCTATATTTGGATATCGGAAGTGTTCCGGGTGAAATCGGGATTTACCGGAGTATCGAGGTGTTACCGGAACCCCCCGGGGGATTAATGGGCCATAGTGGGCCTTAGAGGAGAAGAGGAGAGGCGGCCAGGGCAGGGCCATGCGCCCCTCCCCCTAGTCCGAATAGGACAAGGAGAAGGGGGCGGCGCCCCCCTTTCCTTCCTCTCTCCCTCCTCTTTCCCCCCTTCTCCTAATCCAACAAGGAAGGGAGGGAGTCCTACTCCCGGTGGGAGTAGGTGTAACGCCCTCGATGCGGCTATATCTCCCACGTGTCGAAGCACGACTTAGAGGAATAACCGCATTGAAAGCAATGTCGCAAGTGAGGTAATCTTCACACAACCCACGTAATATATAAGGGAAAGAGATACATAGATGGCTTACAATCGCCACTTCACACAATTACATGAATAAAGCATTACATCAACCAGATACAATCAAGGTCCGACTACGGAACCCAAAATAAAAGAAGACTACCCCAAATGCTACACAGATCCCTGATTGTCCCGACTGGCTTCACTACTGATCAACTGGAAACGGAACAACACAAAGAATGAGATCTTCATCGAGCTCCTCCTTGAGCTTGGTTGCGTCATCTGCATGGTTCACCGGCACCTACAAACTAGTTTTTGGAAGTATTTGTGAGTCACGGGGACTCAGCAATCTCACACCCTCGCAATCAAGACTATTTAAGCTTATAGGAAGGGTAAAAGGTATGAGGTGGAGCTGCAGCAAGCGACAAGCATATATGGTGGCTAACATACGCAAATGAGAGCGAGAAGAGAAGGAAAAAGCACAGTCGACGAACTGTGATCAAGAAGTGATCCTAGAACAACCTACGTCAAGCATAACTCCAACACCATGTTCACTTCCCGGACTCCGCCGAGAAGAGACCATCACGGTTACACACACGGTTGGTGTATTTTAGTTAAGATCAACTTCAGGTTTTCTACAACCGGACATTAACAAATTCCCATCTGCCCATAACAGTGGGCACGGCTTTCGACAGTTCGAATCCCTGCAGGGGTGTCCCAACTTAGCCCATCACAAGCTCTCACAGTCAACGAAGGATATTCCTTCTAGCGGGAAGACCCGATCAGACTCGGAATCACGGTTACAAGACATTTCGACAATGGTAAAACAAGACCAGCAACACCGCCCGAATGTGCCGACAAATCCGATTGGAGCTGCACATATCTCGTTCTCAGGGCACACTCAGATGAGCTCTCCATACAACTAGAACCAATCCTCAAGTTTCCCCAAGGGGGCACTCCACATGGCTCTAGTTTGGACCAACACTCAGAGGAGCACTAGCCCAGGGGATTAAAAATAAAGATGACTCTTGGGCTGGCTGACCCAAGGGAAAGAAGGCTAGGTGGCGAATGGTAAAATCAATGTTGGGCATTGCTGGAGGAGTTTTACTCAAGGCAAACTGTCAAGGGGTTCCCATTATAACCCAACCGCGTAAGGAACGCAAAATCCGGGAACATAACACCGATATGACGGAAACTAGGGCAGCAAGAGTGGAACAAAACACCAGGCATAAGGCCGAGCCTTCCACCCTTTACCAAGTATATAGATGCATTAATTAGATAAGAGATATTGTGATATCCCAACAAGTAAACATGTTCCAACAAGGAACAACATCTCCATGTTCCAACAAGGAACAAACTTCAATCTTCACCTGCAACTAACAACGCTATAAGAGGGGCTGAGCAAAGCGGTAACATGGCCCAACAACGGTTTGCTAGGACAAGGTGGGTTAGAGGCTTGGCTTAACAATATGGGAGGCATGATAAGTAAGTGGTAGGTATCGCAGCATAAGCATAGCAAAAGAGCGAGCAACTAAGCAAGCAAAGATAGAAGTGATTTCGAGGGTATGGTCATCTTGCCTGAAATCCCGCAAGGAAGAAGAACGAGTCCATGAAGAACACAAACGGACGTAGTCGAACGGTTCCTCACAAACGTGACATTATCGGAACCAACCCGAAGAAGCAAAACCGGAAAGAAGCACAACAACAAGGTAAACAACCATCACATAAGCATGGCACGATGCGCAAACAAGTATGATGCATGTCCGGTTAAATGAGGCATGGCATGGCAAAGTGCAACAAAGAACACTACAAATTAAGTGGAGCGCAATATGCAAACGGAACACCACATCAATTATTTAGTTCTCTCTCGGTTAGGTACTCAACAATATTAAATGTTGGTTAACATGGCAAGAGGTGTAGCATAACAAACTATACCATCTAAACAATTTAAATGGGGCCGGATATAATAAACAACAAAACCGGTAAATCCCCATATGCAATTATCAATTTGGTGCAACAACAATTTTAACCAATCTTGAAGTTGTTATCATGATGCGGATGACATGTGCAAGTTTATGCAATTTTTATTAAAAGTTGACAAGAGCATTATGAAACATTTGTCACCATGGTGGAAAGGAAAAAGGGTGCCACGACAACAATAACGAAAACGGTGCCACGGCAACATTCTGGTTCCGTTAACTCGATTGAGATACCGATGCAAAGGAGAAGTGTGCGGATGCGTGCAAAAGATGGTGGGGCTCTCCCGGATTCCGGGTGTCCCACGAGTCGATGGCATGGAAGCGAGAGACACTCCGGACACGGTGCAGACGAAGGGTGCATCTCATACGTCACAAGCATTCATTCTTGGACGATCGTCTCGGGGTTATACCTTTGAAGTGTGCGTTTTCGAAGTGTATCGAGTCGGCATAGAGGAAGTAGTGGAAGTAGACGTTCTCGGACATCGAGGGAAGTAGTGGTTCACGCGATGGTAGTCGAAGTAGTCGTCCTATCGTTCATCGGTGATCATCGGAGCGGTAGTGGAAGTAGAGGTACATGACGATGGTAGAGATACTCGCGACGGTAGTGGTACACGTTTTCGTAGAAGGACTTGACGAATCCGAGTCACTTAGGGTTGACAATAGACGTTCACATTTTGAGGAGGAAGTAGAGGTTCTCGCGATCTCGGCGACGGTAGTTGTTCACGGCGCTTGTGACTCGCGGTTCTTCGGGCAACGGTAGTCATACAGTTTCGTAGATGTTCGAGGCCGTCAGTAGGGGAGCTCGCGGTATTGCGATGATAGTGGTACAAGGTCGTCGGGGTACTTGCCGGTCCGGTCTTGACGGTCTCGTTTTTGCGACGGTAATCGTTCACGTTCCATGGAAGTTCGAGTCACCGGTAAAGGATCTTGGCGGTCCAGAGGGGGTACTTGTCGGATCCACAACACTATGTCCGTTCGAGGCAGAGGAGCTTGATGTTCACGGGTCTCCCTAAGGCATCGTGGTACTTGGCGTCATCCGATGCGTAGAGGTACTTGGCAGTTTTGTGTAGACGGACTTGGCACATCCGAAGGGTTACACTTGTCGTCGTGCAAACTTAGTGAATCCGAGGTCTTCGAGGTCGTCATCGGACTTGGTCAAATACATGACGTGGGTAGACATTCACACGACGGCCTTCGCGATGGTAGTTGTACACGGTCCGATTTACTTAGCGTGTCATCATGTAGACATAGCGCTTCCGAAGAGGAACTTGGCGTGTCCAAAATCTTCGGGGATAGGCCTTGGACTTGGCGGTGGTCTCCTCGGGTCAACGGCGATGTGCATGGGCCGGAACGCCCAGTGGCTTGGGCTGTTCCAGGCCAAGGAGTAGACACGCAGCAGGGGCTGCTAGCGGAGGCAGAGCCAGGACGAGGAGGTGAAGGGAGCAAGCGCGAGGCTGAAAACTGTGGCGCGGGAGGTTAGCGAGGCAGGGAAGCAGCAGCCTGGTGGAACTCCAGCGAACTTAGCGCTTGGGGGCTCCGAAGTGAGGAAGCTCCATGGCGTCCATGATGGTGAGGCAAAACGGCGGAGGAGGCGGCGGTGCACGGCTCACCGGCGAGCAGCAGGGTCGCCGGGCGGCGCACGGGACCACAGCGAGGCCGCGAGGGGGGGGGGACGGCTCTAGGCAGTGGCTCGGTGACAGGGTCTCGCTCCTCTCTCTCCTTCTCTAGGGTTGGCCATAGGTTTTGCTGGGCCTTGGGAGGCTGGCCCAGTGAGAGGAAAATGGCCAGGGGCCTGCTGGAGCTGCAGGAAACCTTGGACCAAATGGGTCACAGGAGGCCCAAATGGCATTTCTGGGCTCTCTCTCCCCCTCCTATTTCCTTCTTTTTACAAAAACAGAGAAATAAGAGAAAGGAAAAGAGAGAAGAGAAGGTCAAAGGAATAATTTGGGCATGTGGTTAATTTTCTTGGACTCACAAAAATATGCTCGGTCCGAGAAAATTAGTAAAAGCCAGATCGAACGATAAGAATTCAAACTCATTTGAATTTAATTCAAATGGGTTTGGACTAGGACAAGGGTTTAAGAGTGTCCAAAAATGTTGAGAATTTAGATGGAGCTCCGGAAAAAGAAAGGATATATGGCAAAGTTATAGACCAAGAGTTGAGAAGGAAAAAGGCATGGAACTTAGCTGTAAGTGTGTTATGGTGTTTCCAAATTAATGGAATGGTTTTTATATAGCTCCCTAAATATTGGGAGGATATGTTATAAAGAGAAACACCATGTGAATTCCCTCGATTTAAATGGACCGAAGATCCATACGGTTTATTAATATGAGTTGCAAATATTAATGACATGATGGCATGATGACAAGATGCAATGCACATGATGCAAAGATGAATGCAATGAACCAAACAAATCACACGACGAAACCCGGAAACCCTAGAAGGCATCTGAAGCTCCGGGTCTTGGGGCGTTACAACACTCCACCACTACGAGAGGATCTCGTCCCGAGATCTAGAATGGCACCGGAGGGAAAACGGAAGAGAAAGAGAAGAGGTAAAACTAAGTTGCTTCTTTGACAAACGAGTGAAACCACGAGCCTTGAGAGGTTGAACAAATTGAAAGAAAGAATGCAACGAGAATGAGCGAAGTTGAAAGCACCCCGTTCAGAAAAAGAACAAGGAAGAACAAATTCGGGCAGCACTCCGGTTGAGAAGGGATGCAAGACTTGATAAGGTGAAAAGAACTTGAGCAAAAAGGGCACAACACTCTAGTTAAATGGATAGGCATGAAAAGAACATGATCTTTGACAAAACGAGATGATGGGTGAAAAGAATAACATCGCAATGCCTCCAGAATGAAAGAATAGAAGATAGATAATTAAAATAGGAGAAATGAGGAGAAAATGCCAACATCTGCCACAAAAGAGCTTGACAAGGCATCTTTAGGAGAAGGGTCGAACGGAGTTGTTGAAACACCAACAACGAAAAGAATACGCTTGATATGGTCTTATGGAATACATCTCAAATTATGAGGTGACAACCTGCCACTCACGAGAAAAAGAATTGGATTGATAAGGACAGGTAGACGAGAAGCTATCTCACCAGGAGGATAAATGAAGAACTTGGATCATTGATAAACACCATAAGAGCAAAAATCGTTAAAGGAAAGCTTTAGATGAAATATAGCCCAAGATAACTGCAATGAAGAGACTGAAGGGTTGTAATGGATCTCATGAACGAATTGAAAATGATGGGTTTAACATATGTCATTTCGGTCGACTTGTGAATCATGAAAGATGAACTCAAATTATCAAGAATGACATAATACCACCTCCAATGATACGGTAGAAAGAATTTCACTCCGGATTCCAAGATGAAGAATGCTTGAACTCCTCTGAAAATAATCTTGATGAACGTTTTAAGAACGGATTAAATCCTTGATGAATCATTATGTAGAACCTCCATGAAGATCTCCGTTAAAAAAAAGAATGATCAAACGGAAAGGAAGAGAAGTTGAAAACACAAGCTGAAACCTTTTACCGATTTAGATGAATCTCCGTGGTGAAACAATTGAAAAATGTTGGAACTCCGGGAAAAGAGGAGATGAAACAATTGAAATCAGGAATTTGATGAGCCTCCGGAATAAGGAATTGAATTTACTCGATGAAGCAAGAATAAGAATTACATTATGCTTATCCTTCACCATTTTAAATTGATGACAAGAAACGAATTGCATACGACTTATTCTCATAGAAAGGATTTAGATAGATATAGCGCAAACTTAATGGATCGCCGGTAGGATTGAAACAACGAATGAATTGATACAATAATAAAGGAAGAGAAATCTTGAACGAACCACCGGTAAGAATTGAAAATGAACGAAGGAAAGATAAGGAAACACCGGAAAGAATTAGACAATGAATGAAGATACTTGACAGAATTTAGATACATGAGAACGAAGAGATCACGAACTGATTAGAGATCACTTGAACGAAGCACCGGTAAGATTTGAAGAACAATAGCTGGAAGCTGGAATGAATAATATTTGAAAAGATGGCCTTCGGAGTAAAGAAATGGAAACAACTCATGAAATGCTCCGGATAGGTGAAAAGAATACTCAAAATCAAAACAATTATGAGAGGATGGCAGTAAGCTAGCATCATGAATCTTCGAGAGAATGGATAAGATTAAAGAGAAACTCTTCTTCGGTCTTCAAATTCTGAGAATTACGACAGGACACACCACGAAGAATTGTTGAAGCCCTCCGGAATGGAGAAGAATGGAAAAGTTGAACCAACGATGAAAAGAATTTGACAGATCTTGGAGAAATACATTTAACTGATGATGATTCATTCTTACGTCAAACTTTAAAAAAAATTAGGATAGCTCCGGGAAAATAAGAAGAGTCAGGTAAGATCCTGGGAAAAGACCTGTGGGTTAGGGCCCACTCAAAAGAAACACCGTTGAACGATTAATTGAAAGGGAGATTGCATCGGTTGAATTAAATGGCTTGAATAAGATAAGAACCTCGAAATAACTTGAACGAATCGGGAATGGAAACGTGAATCTTCTGAGATATCTTCAGCACTCCAGAACAAATGGATGGCGAGAAGTGAATGATTATGAGGTGCAGCGGTATGAGAAGGCATTTGAAACGAGGAAAAGGATATGATCCACAAAGCTTGAATTGAATCCACCGGAAAAGAAAACGAATGAATAATGATGAACTTGAGGTTCCGTTAGAATCTTCATGAGAATCACTGGGTAAGGACATTGAAAGGAAAGAAAAAACAGACTTCACATCAATAAAATGATACTTGATTGAGATATATGAGTCCTCGAAGGAAAACAAGGGAGGTAGGGTGGGAAAATAAAGGAAACTTGGAACGGATGAAGCAAACACCGTTGAGAAGAACTGATAATTGATCTTGTGGATGTTGACAAGATTGGATCCATTTGAAGAGGAGCACACCAGTTGAAAAGGATTGACAGCACAATCTCGATGATCAAGAAGGATTGGTATTCACATCGGAGTATGAGAACACCATTTGGGGAAGGTATGGAATCAACACTTGACATTGGAGCAACTCGAATACCACAACTCAAAACAAAACAAAGGATTGGCTTGCAGAATAAGCCGGAACAAACATATGATCGAGATTTCGTCCGAAGTTTTTGTGGTGGGGCCTACACGGGCTCGATCTTACAGCACCATCATGTGCAAGGCAGTGCACATGACATACGAAGCGTCCCCGAGTCGGCATAGCCAAGGAATCTTTAAGACACAACGAGACCACTATAAAACCAACCGTGAATAGGCATACCACTAGACGTCGAACCCCAATTTTATATCATATATCCGTCAGAAAGATATCCCAAGAGCTACCTGAATTCCCACTTATAAACTCCTGAAATTTTCCGGTTATGCAATCAGGTGTTGGGGACACAGGGGAAGCATAATATCTCACCCAAAACTAACAAATCCTACATCCAGCTGTATCCATCCTTCAGCACATAACCAAGAAACCTTCGGAAATCATTTACCTCAACCTTCGAAAAGCATCCATTATACGAGTTATGGCAATACTCCCGAACTCCCGCCCCAGTACTGGGTGGCGTCGAGGTTATCTCACCAACAACTGCATAAAAGAGATTTTTGATGTCGGCGAAACTAAACTCAGGTATTCCAGAACTGCAATGATAAAATTGTGACGACAACACCTCGGAGCTCAACTCCCCGGGACACTGCCACAACCCCTAAATGTCAGGAGGCACCAAGAACAATGTTCTCGTCAAAAAACCATCAGAACGATTCCAAGATATCCGCGTGATCCTAAAAAAATTTAGTGAAATTTGAGAAGAGAAGCATCAAAACTCTACATCAGGATGCGTCACCAGAGTGATGAAGGGACTAAGGAGTACAAAGAAGTCCTAACTCTCCGATATATATAATTCCTAAATGACTCAAAACATTTCTAGACTCAATAACGCCAGCGATTCGATCAAGCAGGGGGCGCCTAAAGTCGGGGAAGGCTCTGATACCAACTTGTAACACCCTCGATGTGGCTATATCTCCCACGTGTCGAAGCACGACTTAGAGGCATAACCGCATTGAAAGCAATGTCGCAAGTGAGGTAATCTTCACACAACCCATGTAATACATAAGGGAAAGAGATACATAGATGGCTTACAATCGCCACTTCACACAATTACATGAATAAAGCATTACATCAACCAGATATAATCAAGGTCCGACTAAGGAGCCCAAAATAAAAGAAGACTACCCCAAATGCTACACAGATCCCCGATCGTCCCATCTGGGCTCCACTACTGATCAACTTGAAACGGAACAACACAAAGAATGAGATCTTCATCGAGCTCCTCCTTGAGCTTGGTTGTGTCATCTGCACGGTTCACCGGCACCTGCAAACTGGTATCTGGAAGTATCTGTGAGTCATGGGGACTCAGCAATCTCACACCCTTGCGATCAAGACTATTTAAGCTTATAGGAAGGGTAAAAGGTATGAGGTGGAGCTGTAGCAAACGACTAGCATATATGGTGGCTAACATACGCAAATGAGAGCGAGAAGAGAAGGCAAAAGCACGGTCGACGAACTATGATCAAGAAGTGATCCTAGAACAACCTACGTCAAGCATAACTCCAACACCATGTTCACTTCCCAGACTCCGCCGAGAAGAGACCATCACAGTTACACACACGGTTGGTGTATTTTAGTTAAGATCAACTTCAGGTTTTCTACAACCGGACATTAACAAATTCCCATCTGTCCATAACCGTGGGCACGGCTTTCGAAAGTTCAAATCCCTGCAGGGGTGTCCCAACTTAGCCCATCACAAGCTCTCACGGTCAACGAAGGATATTCCTTCTAGCGGGAAGACCCGATCAGACTCGGAATCCCAGTTACAAGACATTTCGACAATGGTAAAACAAGACCAGCAACACCGCCCGAATGTGCCGACAAATCCCGATTGGAGCTGCACATATCTCGTTCTCAGGGCACACTCAGATGAGCTCTCCATACAACTAAAACCAAACCTCGAATTTCCCCGAGGGGGCACTGCACATGGCTCTAGTTTGGACCAACACTCAGAGGAGCACTGCCGGGGTAGCTGATCCACGGGCACCTATGGGACCGGCGGACCGGGTCCCTTTCGGTTCGGTGGGGGCGGAGGTCGCGCAAAGAGCAGATCGAGGCAGAGCACGCGAGCGATTTACCCAGGTTCGGGCCGCACAGATGCGTAAAACCCTACTCCTGCTTTGTGGTTTGTATTGATTTCTAGCTCGGGAGCGCGGAGTGCTACAGTACACACCAGCGGCTAGCAAGACCGAGCGTGAGGGTTCGAACTGGCTAACCCCCCCCCCCTCTACGTTGCTCACGGGCCTCCTTTTATATGCTCAAGGGGTTACCCACAGGTGGCAATGGAGGTAAAGGGCAAAAATGGAAGAGTGGTGGTTGGTACAACTACCTGTATAGTGTATCATACCTATCCCTGGCGGCAGGGGACAAGGGCATTAATTGCCCGTCTGTGTCGCCTAAACAGTACCGAAAGGGACCGCTAGGGACGCCACCGTTTGCCATGATGGTTATCTTGTCAGCGCCTGCTCGCCACCTCGCACCCCTAGCTGCACGGCCTCCTGCCACGTGTGCTTGGGAGGGTCCTAGAGCGACACGTTGGCGGGTGTGCTGGAGCGCGGGCACGAAGTGGGGGTTTCCCGCGGCAAGCTCCTTGCCGCGGTCGTCGTCTTGTCGTGTTCGGGAGCTTGTCGCTCACCGGGCCTTGCTGGGACGCGTGGCGCGTCGCGGCAAGTTTTCTTGGTATGCCTTGGTTGGCCTTCCCGGCAAGATCCTCTTGCCGGGGTCCTTGGATGCTTTTGCTAGACTTCCCGGCAAGCTCCTCTTGCCGGGGCCTTGGTTTGAGTACTTTGTTCTTGAATGGTCTTCAATGTAGCAGCGGAGGGTCTTGGCGGCCACCGCGGCAAGCCTTGCCGCGGGGTGCTGCGACTGCCAGTGCACAAGTTCGGGATACTAGGGTACCCCTACTCTAGTACACCGATAGGAGCCCCCGGGCCTGGGCCAGACTCGGTGCCGAGCGCTGTTGGGCCAGGCCCAAAACAGTGCACGGGCATGCGCGGCCTAGTCATGCCGTATCTTACTCCGTACCCACTGCGCCCTCCCCGAACGGCACGCATTGAATGCGGCGTCGTGGGCGAGATCATGAGTGGTTATTTTATTCGGAAATGCAGAACGTCCGCCCCCTCCCCCTTTATAAGCAGAGGAAATGGGGGCAGTTCGCACATTCGCCCGTTGTTGTTTCCAATCTCAGAAACCTCCGCCGCTCCCTCGCCTCCCCAAAGCTGAGAGAGAGAGAGCAGCGCTCCGCCCCCCATCGCCACTAGCACCACCCATGCCGTCGACCTCCTCCACTACTTCCGCCATGGCTCCAAAAGCCGACAAGGGGAAGGCCGTGAAGTCAATCGAGGCGCAGCAGCTCGCGGCGCTGCGGAAGGAGCGGGCAGTTTTCCCCCCCAAGCTTGACGTGAAGGAGCTGAGGGGGAGGTACTACCTCTTCTGGTCGGCGGAGACGCGCGCGCATCCGTGCACAAAGGTACTCCCCGCCATTGCTTGGAAGAAGGCTCTGAACGGATACCCCTTTTTTGCTCTGTTCTTCTACTGCGGGCTCTGCCCGCCCTTCTCTGATTTCTTCTGCGACATCATGAACACCTATGGATCCCATCTCCTTGACTTCACTTCCAACGCCGTCCTGACAATGGCAGTCTTCGCACACCTTTGCGAAAACTTCGTCGGAGTCCTTCCCAACGTGGCCCTCTTCCGCCACTTTTTCATACCCCGAGTAGAGAGAGGAGAGCCTCTGTCCGGTGGGATTGCCTGGATCTCAAGGGCCGGCAAGAAGGAGACCTATCTGGATGGAGAGTTCCGCGGCAAGTGGGAGGAGTGGAGAGCGGATTGGTGCTGGATTGACGAAGAGGATCCGCAGCCATTCACCGCCCAACGCAAAACCCCAGTAGCACGCGGCGGCGATTGGAGTGACATGGCTCCGGAGGACGCCAGGCTGAAGATTGCCGTCACCAGGATCCTGCGCCTGAGGTTTGCCGGGCTTACTGTTGGCGCTGTTGGCACAGACTTCCTTCGCCACCGCATCGCCCCCCTGCAGGAGCGGGGGAGGCCCACTTGGGAGTTCAAGAAAGCGGCAGACATCATGAGGCTGCGGCCAGGCCTCAATTACAACTTCACAGTCCTGGAGCTCAACGCGATGCTGCAGGAGCTGTTCAAATATGACCCCCAACATCCCGAGGTGTTCAGGTTGCTGGGGGGCGTCGTGCCTTTGTGCAACAATTCCGAGCTCGACCGCATCCATGCAATGATGCCGGAGTGCGACTCGCACGGGATTGTGCCAACTTGGCAGGAGCCTGGAGACGAGGTCGTGCAGCAATTCTTCGACGACTTGGTGGAAGTGCCAATCCGCCTCGACGAGAAGGACGGCCTCACCCGCGACACCACGGATGCCGAGATGGCGCTCATCGCTACTAGGCTGGAGGAGGCAGCGGCAACCGCAGCCGCGGGCGAGTTCGGGTTCACTGCGGAGGAGGCCGATGCAGCAGAAGCGGCAAGCCGTGCCGAGCGTGGGGAGCCTGCCGGCAAGAAGGGGCTTGCCGGGCAAGACGCCGAGCCGAGCGAGCCCGCCAAGGACACGAGCGGCTCGTTGCAAATCGACTCTTCTTCCACCTCGTCCTCAGACAGCCCACCAGAAGCAGAGCCTCCATCCCCACCAAGAAGGCGCCTCCGCAAGGTTGGCGATGTGGTGGAGCGGCAAGCGGGCCAACAGTCGCCACGCCGCGTGACACGCTCGACCACGGCAAACACCGTTGCCGTGGGAGCGCCTCATGCTACGACGGCAACTGGAGCGGAGTCTAGCCGGACCACCGCTTCAGTCCCTGCCGCTACTCACGCCGCGCCAACAGCCGGAGCGGGGTCGTCTCAGACCGCCGCCACTGCTCCCGCCAAGCGGCCAAGGGAAGCTTCTTCTCCGCCTCCTCGCGTCGGGTGTGCGCCGGGCTTTGACTTCTCCGCGTTAAGCTCCGACGAGGAAGAAGAAGAGGAGTAAGCTTCTCTTGTTGTACTTGCATTTCTTCAAATCTTGCTGTTTGTCTTGTATCTCATTTGCTTTGCTTTGAATTTGTTCCTTCTCAAGACTCTGGCCCAGAGAGCGGCAAAGAGAGCCAAGGCCCCAGTGATCATTGTCGAGGACGAGCCCACTGCGACAGCAGGTGGCGCGCCCGAGGCAAGCTTGCCGGACCTGGCGACTTTCCTCCACGGCAGCCCCCAACGTAAGGGTGCGAATTATTTTCCGCGGTGAGGCGCGCATGGGTACTTGTCTTTGTTGATATTTGCTTGTTGACTTGTGTAGGAGCCGAGCAGCCCCACCAGGAGCCAGGGGAGAATCCCCCGACAAGGGAGAATTCTCCGGCAAGGGGAGGCTTCCCGGTAAGGGAGAAGTCTCCGGCAAGGGAGGGATCTCCGGCAAGGGAGAAGTCTCCGGCAAGGGGGGGTTCTCCGGCGAGGGACTACGCCAGTGGCCCCCCGACGGCGGAGACCATGACTGCAGAACCTAGTGCAGGTACTCCTCTTGCTTCAAATCTTCCCTTGGGTTCTTCTCTTGATCTGCTTGAGTTTTTGCTGGATTTTGCTTGACTCTTCCCCCTTTTCCGGTCGTCAGATCCACCCGCTGCGGAGCAGATGGAAACCGAGGTCACCGCCGACGAGGCAACCGGTGGTGGCGACGCCGCCGGCGTAGAGGCCGCCAAGGCAGACGCCGCGGCAACTGGCGAGGGGTCCGGCGATCGCACTGACGGCCCTGAGGCCGCAGGAGCGCCAGGCGCTACACCGACCGCCGATCCATCCGCCGCTGCCGCAGTGCCAGGCTCCCGGAGAGCCCCCGCCAGGCGTCTACCTGAAGGCCGGCGACGACGTCTTCATCAATCTTCCCTGGGCATCAAGCTCCAGAGCGCCGGTCGAGGGGGAGGTCTTCGACGGAGAAGTGCTCGCCTCCGCGGGGCTGAAGCTGGTCGACGCGCCAAGCAGCAGCGGCAACGAGCCCGAAGAAGAGCGGCTGCTGCGCAGGTTGATGTCGCTCTACCGCACGCGACAAGCCAAGCTGGAGTCCCGTGAGGCACTTGTCACGAAGGTGGGGGCAGACATTGAAAAGCGCATGGAAGAGCTCGGGGGTTTCCACCGGGAAGCCCTCCGATCCCTGGCGGAGGAGCGTGAGCGGCTCGTTGAAGCGCAGAACGCCTTTCTCCTCGAGAAGGCCGAAGCCGAAGAGCGCCAGCGACTTGCCGCTGTGAAGCTAGCCGCAGAGGAGGGCGAGCTGGCGCAGCGGAAGGTCAATCTCGACGCCCACGAGGAGGAGCTTGCCTCGCGCGAGGAGAAGCTTGGCGGAGCCCTCAAGCAAGTGGAGGACGCTGCCGCCGCAGCTGAGGCCGCCAAGGAGGAATTGAAGACAAAGGTGGCGCGGCTGGAGGCCGATCTCTCCGAGAAGGGCAAGGAGCTCAGTGCCGCCAAGGTCTCCAACGTGGATCTTGAGTTGAAGCTAACCACTTTGACCAAGACTCTGGACAGCGCCAAGAAGCGGGAGGCGGCCTTGAAGGAGGAAATCAAGGCCGACAAGGCGCTGCTGGAGAGTGCTGCCACCGCCCAAAACACCTTCAGGGAGACCGTGACGCACTGGACGGAGAGCCTTGTGAACGCCGCCACGGACATCGACAAGGAGCTGGCGCAACTGGGGATAGAGGATCTCGGGTATTCCACCGACGACAACCTCCAACCCAGCGCCAAGCTCGTCCTGTTCTTCAAGGGCGTGGCGACGGCCCTTCAGCGACTCCGAGAGAGGATCCCCAAGCAATTAGCTGACGAGTCGCGCGAGATTTGCGCAGGAGCCCTCGAGAAGGTGCTGATGAAGGTGGCCTTCCGCAATCCGGGCCTCCGCCTCACCAACATCCTCAGGTCCTTGCCGCCAGAAGCCGATCTGGAGGAGCTCAAGGCCCTTGTCGCACCCATTGTGGACAAGGTGGGCGGGATCAAGCGGGTCGAGGGCGATCGCGTAGATTAGGCCGCTCGTTTCTTCTTTTTTTTTGTCGCTGTTTACCTCGTCATGAAAACAATTTATCAGAGCTGCAACAAGTTATTTTTGTAATATAACTTGATTCTGGGTAGCCATTGCAATGTTATTCCCTCTACTTGACTCTTTGCTTTATATGTCTTTGCCCCACGCTTTTAGGGAACTTGTCGGTGCAGGCACCTGAGCCGCGAGCGCTGAGTGCGGGACGTCAGCAGCCTGCTGGCGGTGCCGCTACCGACAAGAAACCTTGTCGCAACTAGTTGCAGCTCACTTAAATTGCTGAGCAGACTCGAAACAAAGTAAGGGCGCTAGCGGCTCAATTAAGTTGTTGAGCGGACTCGAAACAAAGTAAGGGCGCTGGCAGCTCACTTAAGTTGTTGAACCGACTCGAAGCAAAGTAAGGGCGCAACTAGCTATGAGTTGGTTCCTCCGCGCACAGGTTTTCCATACAAAGTGCGGTCGTTCAAGGGAGATAACTTCAAATTTAAAAAATCTGACTGCTCAAACTTGCAACTTATCTTTTCTGTTGTTTGCTTCCCGGCAAGGCGAAATTCTTGAACGACGCCTGGTCCATACCCTCATCTTCTCCTTTCCCCCCGGCAAACGAGGGAACCTTCCTTTCCTTGCGAAAAAGAAAGAAGAGAAAATACAGATATGGAGCCTTACGGCTCGTTATCGCTTACCGTGGAGTAGGTGCTGCACAAAGTGTCAGATCATATATGCCAGAAAATAGGAAGCATAGAATTGACAAAATGTGCGGAGCACATGACCTTTACTTATGCACGGGATCTGCGCCCGGCTTTGTACAAAGGATTACATGCAACAGCGGCAAGACTTGTACAAAAGGGTGGTTCCCGGACAGAGTCCGACAACCGCGCCCTACGGGTAAAACTTACGAAGATGCTCGATGTTCCAGGAGTTGCTCACCGGAATGCCATCTTCGGTCTCAAGGCGGACAGCGCCAGGCCTAGTGACTCGTTTCACCCGGTAAGGGCCTGCCCACTTCGGCGTCAACTTGTTGGAATTCTTGGCGGAATGAACGCGCCGAAGAACATGGTCGCCTTCCTCTTACTCCCTTTACTTGATTCCTTCCTTTGTATGGTTTTGCCCTACACTTTTAGGGAACTTGCCGACGCATGCACCCGAGCCACGAGCGCTGAGTGCGGAACGTCAGCAGCCTGCTGGCAGTGCCGCTACCGGCAAGAAACCTTGTCGCAACTAGTTGCAGCTCACTTAAATTGTTGAGCAGACTCGAAACAAGGTAAGGGCGCTAGCGGCTCGCTTAAGTTGTTGAGCGGACTCGAAACAAAGTAAGGGCGCTGGCAGCTCACTTAAGTCGTTGAACCGACTCGAAGCAAAGTAAGGGCGCAACTAGCTATGAGTTGGTCCCTCCGCACACGGGTTTTCCATACAAAGCACGGTCGTTCAAGGGAGATAACTTAAAATTTAAAAAATCTGACTGATCAAACTTTGGCAACTTAACTCCCTTACTCGTCGGCAGGTTGACGTGCAGGGTGGTCCTGAGCGCTCCGAGGTCCACCAGCTTGATCTTGATCTAGCGAACGCATGGTACCGTGAGTACCATGACGCTGCCGGTCCCGCGCCTCCTGAGATGGGCGTGGTGCATGCACGGACGCCGAGGTCTCGGAGTGTGCCCGGTCATTGTGGGAGCCGGCTACGCCGCCGATGGGCAGCGCAGCCTTGTCCTGGGACCTGGCAGCACCGTGAGTTCCCTCATCGACGCGTGTCCTTCCGCCGGTGCCTGCCCTACCAACCGTTTGCTCCGGCGGTGGCTGGCTCGGCGCGAACGGAGTAGCTGCCTCCGAAACTTTCTTCTTCGGCGGCATGTTGATGAAGATGATGATGATCTAGCTTGCGAGAACGCCGGATCTGGTTCACACAACTTCGACGCCCCCTACCTGGCGCGCCAGAGATGCCGGGGTAGCTGATCCATGGGCACCTATGGGACCGGCGGACCGGGTCCCTTTCGGTTCGGCGGGGGCGGAGGTCGCGCAAAGAGCAGATCGAGGCGGAGCACGCGAGCAATTTACCCAGGTTCGGGCCGCACGGATGCGTAAAACCCTACTCCTGCTTTGTGGTTTGTATTGATTTCTAGCTCGGGAGCGCGGAGTGCTACAGTACACACCGACGGCTAGCAAGACCGAGCGTGAGGGTTCGAACTGGCTAACCCCCCCTCTACGTTGCTCACGGGCCTCCTTTTATATGCTCAAGGGGTTACCCACATGTGGCAACGGAGGTAAAGGGCAAAAATGGAAGAGTGGTGGTTGGTACAACTACCTGTACAGTGTATCATACCTAACCCTGGCGGCAGGGGACAAGGGCATTAATTGCCCGTCTGTGTCGCCTAAACAGTACCGAAAGGGACCTCTAGGGACGCCACCGTTTGCCACGATGGTTATCTTGTCAGTGCCTGCTCACCACCTCGCACCCCTAGCTGCACGGCCTCCTGCCACATGTGCTTGGGAGGGTCCTAGAGCGACACGTTGGCGGGTGTGCTGGAGCGCGGGCACGAAGTGGGGGTTTCCCGTGGCAAGCTCCTTGCCGCGGTCGTCGTCTTGTCGTGTTCGGGAGCTTGTCGCTCACCGGGCCTTGCCGGGACGCGTGGCGCGTCACGGCAAGTTTTCTTGGTATGCCTTGGTTGGCCTTCCCGGCAAGCTCCTCTTGCCGGGGTCCTTGGATGCTTTTGCTAGCCTTCCCGGCAAGCTCCTCTTGCCGGGGCCTTGGTTTGAGTACTTTTTTCTTGAATGGTCTTCAATGTAGCCACGGAGGGTCTTGGCGGCCACCGCGGCAAGCCTTGCCGCGGGGTGCTGCGACTGCCCGTGCACAAGTTCGGGATACTAGGGTACCCCTACTCTAGTACACCGATAAGCACTGACCCAGGGGGGTTAAAAATAAAGATGACCCTTGGGCTGGCCGACCCAAGGGAAAAAAGGCTAGGTGGCGAATGGTAAAACCAATGTTGGGCATTGTTGGAGGAGTTTTATTCAAGGCGAACTGTCAAGGTGTTCCCATTATAACCCAACCGCGTAAGGAACGCAAAATCCGGGAACATAACGCCGATATGACGGAAACTAGGGCGGCAAGAGTGGAACAAAACACCAGGCATAAGGCCGAGCTTTCCACCCTTTGCCAAGTATATAGATGCAATAATTAGATAAGAGATATTGTGATATGCCAACAAGTAAACATGTTCCAACAAGGAACAATATCTCCATGTTCCAACAAGGAACAAACTTCAATCTTCACCTGCAACTAACAACGCTATAAGAGGGGCTGAGTAAAGCGGTAACATAGCCAAACAACGGTTTGCTAGGACAAGGTGGGTTAGAGGCTTGGCTTAACTTTATGGGAGGCATGATAAGCAAGTGGTAGGTATCGCCGCATAGGCATAGCAAAAGAGCGAGCAACTAAGCAAGCAAAGATAGAAGTGATTTCGAGGGTATGGTCATCTTGCCTGAAATCCGGCAAGGAAGAAGAACGAGTCCATGAAGAAGACAAACGGACGTAGTCGAACGGTTCCTCACAAACGTGACATTATCGGAACCAACCCGAAGAAGCAACACCGGAAAGAAGCACAACAACAAAGTAAACAACCATCACATAAGCAAGTATGATGCATGTCTAGTAAAATGAGGCATGGCATGGCAAAGTGCAACAAACAACACCACAAATTAAGTGGAGCTCAATATGCAAACGGAACACCACATCAATTATTTAGTTCTCTCTCGGTTAGGTACTCAACAATATTAAATGTTGGTTAACATGGCAAGAGGTGTAGCATAACAAACTATACCATCTAAACAATTTAAATGGGGCCGGATATAATAAACAACAAAACCGGTAAATCCCCATATGCAATTATCAATTTGGTGCAACAACAATTTTAACCAATCTTGAAGTTGTTACCATGATGCGGATGACATGTGCAAGTTTATGCAATTTTTATTAAAAGTTGACAAGAGAATTATGAAACATTTGTCACCGTGGTGGAAAGGAAAAAGGGTGCCACGACAACGATAATGAAAATGGTGCCACGGCAACGTTCCAGTTCCGGTAACTCGATTGAGATACCGATGCAAAGGAGAAGTGTGCGGATGCGTGCAAAAGATGGTGGGGCGCTCCCGGATTCCGGGTGTCCCACGAGTCGATGGCATGGAAGCGAGAGACACTCCGGACACGGTGCAGACAAAGGGTGCATCTCATACATCACAAGCATTCATTCTCGGACGATCGTCTCGGGGTTATACCTTTGAAGCGTGCGTTGTCTAAGTGTATCGACTCGGCGTAGAGGAAGTAGTGGAAGTAGACGTTCTCGGGCATCGAGGGAAGTAGTGGTTCACGCGACGGTAGTCTAAGTAGTCGTCCTATCATTCATCGGCGATCATCGGAGCGGTAGTGGAAGTAGAGGTACATGACGACGGTAGAGATACTCGCGACGGTAGTGGTACACGTTTTCATATAAGGACTTGACGAATCCGAGTCACTTAGGGTCGACGGTAGACGTTCACGTTTCGAGGAGGAAGTAGAGGTTCTCGCGATCTCGGCGACGGTAGTTGTTCACGGTGCTTGTGACTCGCGGTTCTTCGGGCAATGGTAGTCGTACACTTTCGTAGATGTTCGAGGCCGTCAGTAGGGGAGCTCGTGGTATTGCGATGATAGTGGTACAAGGTCGTCGGGGTACTTGCCGGTCTGGTCTTGACGGTCTCGTTTTTGCGATGGTAATCGTTCACGTTCCGTGGAAGTTCGAGTCACCGGTAAAGGATCTTGGCGGTCCAGAGGGGGTACTTGTCGGATCCACAACACTATGACCGTTCGTGGCAGAGGAGCTTGATGTTCACGGGTATCCCAAAGGCGTCGTGGTACTTGGCGACATCCGATGCGTAGAGGTTCTTGGCAGTTTTGTGTAGACGGACTTGGCGCACCCGAAGGGTCACACTTGTCGTCGTGGGAACTTGGTGAATCCGAGGTCTTCGAGGTCGTCATCGGACTTGATCAAATACATGGCGTGGGTAGACATTCACACGACGGCCTTCGCGATGGTAGTTGTACACGGTCCGATTTACTTGGCGTGTCGTCATGTAGACGTAGAGCTTCCTAAGAGGAACTTGGCGTGTCCAAAATCTTCGGGGATAGGCCTTGGACTTGGCGGTGGTCTCCTCGGGTCAACGGGCGATGTGCACGGGCCGGAACGCCTGGTGGCTTGGGCTGTTCTAGGCCAAGGAGTAGACACGCAGCAGGGGCTGCTAGCGGAGGCAGAGCCACGATGAGGAGGTGAAGGGAGCAAGCGCGAGGCTGAAAACGGTGGCGCGAGAGGTTAGCGAGGCAGGGAAGCAGCAGCCTGGTGGCACTACAAGAAATATGTCAACTTATAGCCTTCTGTCAGTGACCCTCGAAGAATTGGTCATAAATTTATGACCATTTTAGACCAATTGGTCAAAAGCTGTCTAGGGGCTCTAAACCCTAAACCATAACGACCATTTTGGTCAGAAAGGTCATAATTTCATTAGAGGAAATGGTCATAAAGCAAACAGCGTTAGTCCGCTGCCTTATTTCTAGTTGTTAACGACTAATATAGATGGTCATATCCTTGTAAATTGTGGTGGGTTGCTATGACTAGGCGCCACCTCATCAGTTTTGCCTATGTGTCATGTCCATGTGGCAGTTTTTGCCCTAGGTTGTGAAGCAACCTATATTTATGTCATTCCCAAAATTCCCAAAAAAATCTCATAAATTCTTTGGGTCATATCTTCGTGAAATATGTAAAAACCTTCCTTGCCTAGTTCAAAAATAATTCAAAAATATTCATTTTCCTATTCTGTTCGGAACAACAGTTTGTGAAGGAAGTACCACTTTGGCATGTCCAAATAGTATCCATTTTCTACAGTGCTTTCCTATGCCCAAATAACCATCCTCCACCAAATGCCAGCTCAATCCATTCATTATTTTGAGCCGATTTTCAACATTTGTATTTATGTCCAGTGTGGTAGTTTGCAAAGCAAGTACCACCTAGTCTCCTCCTTTTGAGTTGAAAATTTGTGAAGACGGTCTTCTTAGTAACTGATCATCCTCAGCCAAAACTCACGCCCATTATCCATGTACATTTCTCGTACCGCTAATAAAACACTTGGCTGCTAATTCATGTTTGAGCATTGATCGGTCTCCTCGTGAGAATCTTATGTTGTAATTTTCTTCCTAGCACCTTCCTGGGGAATGCCCAACCCACTAGACATTCCTAGGCCGCCCAGAACACATGGCAACGCCACGGTCACGCCGTGACCACGCGGCGGGCATGCGAGTTTACGCGCTCTAGAGTTGGGGCCCTCGGCCACCGCACAAACCTCGACGTATCGCCACCAAACCATGTATTTATGATTAAATAGGTACTTATGTAACTATAAATGATTTTTCGAAAAAATAAATAGCAAACTATGAGGCACCTGCAGTTCAAATTTGACCCGCTTCCAACTGAATCGGCGGAAATTTGTCTTTTTCACGAGAGGTGGATCAAAAAATTTTACACCCAACCATTTTGTCAATTGTGCATTAAATATGGCCTAGTATTTTATAAAAATGATTTGGTCCAGTTTTGCAACAATTATTTGGTAGTTCCTTCACAAAAAAACCGCCTTTCGGGCACTCGAAAAATGGAAAATGGTTTTTTCGTCCAACGAAAATGAAAACTTCCTTAGGTAACATTGTTTGCCATTCCAATATGCACCATTGTGCACAATATGAGATCATTTGAACAAACTATGCCATGAATGTGGCCATAAGATTGATCATTTGGCTTGAAAGCCATGAATCTTCACACATGATAGCTCATTTGTGAGAACACTTTTTTAAAATAATTATCGTATTACAAGTTTATTATTTTTCCCGGAAACTTGGTCACATATAATGACACAATGCAAATGTTTTCCAATTTTTTGATTTTTTTTTGAATTTTTTGTGCCCATTTCAAAATGCGGTTAAAACGGCTGGAATGACCATTCCTAGCTAGTGGTTGAATCTTGGAACTTTTTTGGTGTTTCTCTGATTAAATAGATACTTATGTAACTAGAAATGATTTGTGGAAAAAATAAATAGCAAACTATGAGGCAGCTGTAGTTCAAATTTGACCCGCTTCCAACTGAATCGGCGGGAATTTGTCTTTTTCACCAGAGGTGGATCAAAACTTTTTACACCCAACCATTTGGTCAATTGTGCATTAAATATGACCTAGTATTTTATAAATTTGATTTGGTGCAATTTTGCAACAAATATATGGTAGGTCCTTCACAAAAAAACTCATTTCGGGCACTTGAAAAATGGAAAATGAATTTTCCGTGCAAAGAAAATGAAAACTCCCTTAGGCAACATTGTTTGGAATTCCAAGATGCACCAGTGTGCACAATATGAGATCATTTGAACAAACTATGCCATGAATGTGGCCATGACTATTAGGCGCCGGCGCGCCGGCCCAAACTTTGGGCTGGTCGGCTCAGAGCCCTTCGAGGTGTACCTGCAGAACCGCGAGCAGGTGGATGATGGACGCTCGCCGCAGGAGCCGCAAAGGGTGTGCTCTGATTTGGGGGAGAAATTGTTGTGTTGACTGAGCGATGGGATAAGGAAGATGCTGCAAATGGTTTGCAGGCCCACGAGGAGACGCGTGGGGGAAGACGTGGCACACCCACGATCGTACGCTGCGCGCGTTGCCCGGCACAACGTTCGGCCGGCGCACCGGATAGAACGATTTCCCTTCACAAAATAACACTATCTTTAGCACATGGAAACTATTTTAAATCACTGATTTTCCGAACCAATCAGAAATCTTCCCACGGATCAATGACATGGCGCCCATCCATACATCCATCCATGTCTCCATCCCACATCCATCCATCCATCTATTTACAGAAAAAAAACAAAAGAAAAATAAAAAGAGATACCCCACCCGCAGCCCAAACCCTAGCTCAGATCCCCCATCGCACCCCTCCTCTCTCGTCCACATCTCCCCTCGTTTCCCACATCACCGCCGCCACCCACCCGCCGTCCCTCCCCAACCGCGCCTCAGATGCACCACCTCAAGTGGACCCCCCACCTCCTCTCCTCCGTGCTTACCTCTAGCGACCCCTCTCTCTCCCGGGACACATCTGCGCCGCCAGAGACGCCGCACCTCCCATGATACAATCCAACCCTCTCCCCTGATCCCACCTGCCGGCGGCGACCTCCTCTCAACCAGCTCCGCCATCGGCCTCCAGATCCAACCCGACAGCTACCAGCTCAGGCCTAACCCCTACCCCGCGGCCATGGCCATGGCAGGGCGAGCCCGAATCCCTACCCCGTGGTGGCTAGGGTTTCGGTCGCCTCCAACCCGATCCGGCGCTGCTCCGGTGAATCCCGAGCCCTCAAGCACCGATCCATCTCCTGGATGCGTTGATCTGCTCGAGGACGACCATTTCTTCGTCAACCTGCAAGGACGCGCGCCGGTAGCAGGCAATCTCCTTTCCGACAAGCCCACCCATGGCGACCAGGATGGTCTCCCCCTCCCAAATCTAGCACGGTCTCCCAAATCTCCCTCTGCTCCTCAAGGTCCGACCCTAGTGATTCTTACCCTAGTATTGATTTGGTTAGGAACTTGAGTAACTTTTATTCGATGCTTCTTGTTTCCAAGCAGAGCACGGATCTGGGGTGCCCATCAGGGGACGAGTCTGGGCGAAGGTCGGTGGTTCGTTCGAGCAAGATCGCGTCGGGGTGGGCGCCGCGTGAGCTTCTCCTCGTCAGGTGCCCTTCTGATGCGGTTGGCGACCAATAATATTACTCTACTGTATTTTTTGTTTCTAGCAGAATGAGACCATTGGTTGTTCGCTTCTGTGGCTGCCTGTTTCATGCTTCAGACTTGTATCTTGCAGGGTGTGGAGGAGGGCAGAGTTGATTTTCTCAAGATTCTGAAGAGTGCCAACTCCGTTTTTCGCCATGCAGTGCTGGGGAGCACCATTCTTGCCCTGTTGTACCCACCTTCATTTACATGGTTCACAACCAGGTCGGTCTTGTAATGTTTTTGTTGCTTGCTTTGATTTTCTCAAGATTCTGAAGAGTGCCAACTCTGTTTACATGGTTCAGACATTGATAGGCCAGGGCGTGTGGTTGTTTTAGCATGGAACAATTAATACTCCTACTAATTAATGAAGGAAGCACACTTCTTCACATAAATGAAGATATGTCTGTGTTAGTATTAGTGTTCTTGATCTTACCTGATAGACTTGTTTTTACTAATATAAACAAATAAAATCAGATTGTTTGCATAGAATCGAATCATTCTCACTTTTAGTTGAGTTCTAAGTACGTAGTGTCTTTAGTTCTTTTCTTATATTATAGTCAGAGCTATACCGTGTGACTGAATCATGTGTTATTTAGTTAGCTGAGCAGTATCTTTAGTTTTCTAATGATTGCTCAACTCTCAATTCTGAATAAATAAGTAGCTGACCCTATTGGTTCTTTCTTTCTTCAGGGCTATGAGTTTATGGCCACGCTGCTGTTTTGCCCTGCTTGATAATTCTTTTACTGTCCGGTCTGCTCTGCATAGTTTCCAGTTGATTATAAAACGATAAAACAGTGGTGATGTGAGGTCTGACAATGGTTTGTAATTTTGGTTACATCCCCAACCTCTCCAGCTAGCTTCTTCTTCACATCATATCATATTTGCACCTGCTGCTACATCATGGATTGGATGGTCACCTACTAGCTAAGTAGATTAGCTTGTATTGCCATCGTAATAGTCAATACTATTTCACTTTGCTTGTTTCTTGTACTAGGTCTGTCAGTTACAACATAAACAAACAAATTGCTTAGCTCTCAACTATGAATACATAGCTAGCTAAAACTGTTCTTTCTTTCTCTCTTCAGAGTTATGACTTATATGGGTCAAGCTGCTGTTTTTCTGTGCTCGATGATACTATTGCTGCCTGTATACTGATACATGTAGTGATATTTACCTGAACTGAAGTTGTCAATGTACCATTATTTTTCTGCTCACAAGCATATGCACCTGCATGTCTAGTCTGTTGTAATTTTTTTTAGTCCGTGGTGGATCTCTCCAACTCTTGCATGCTCTGGTTGATCTTGGCTGGAACATTTGGTCATTTGCTATTATACTTTGTAACTTGTAAACTATCTTCTTGTTCGCAGTAGTCTAATTGCCCTATGCATTACACAACTTAATCATCAACATGAATTGTTTGTGGAAATGCTTGTGTCATTGTCCAACTGTCTTATAAGTGTATTAGTGTGGATGAGGTGTGCTGTATGTTATCAATTGGCATCTAAATTAGTTCATCTTCCCACTTCCCTACCGACTGTAATGTGCTTGCAAGCTCAAAATTTGTGCTTCTATTACTACATGCTATAATGTGCCTGCGTGCTTAAATTTTATGCTTCTATTGCTATGGGCCGGTCTTTTGCGGTAAAATAATGATGTTAGATGTCTGTTGGTTGCTGTATATGGGGAAGATGAATTGAATCCTATAGTGTACTTGTCAAATACATTGGTGTTTTTCGATCTTGTTCTAATTAATGTGTATAGTTCAAGCCCTTGTTTCTATCTAAATATGTGCACTGATGTTCAGTTGCCTTCTGAAAAATTATTGGTGCATTTTTTGTTTCTCAAATACAAAATAGCTTGCTCATTATAGCTATGGCATCCCTACTGTTAGCTTTCATATTGTTTCTCTGTTTTCTTGTATGAGAGTTTCATTTTAACTATCTGGAGAACAAAAAGCATGGTACTAGCTTAATTTGTGTTATCATTCTAAATAACTATCCTTTTCTTGAATGGTCTGTTCATAATATATTTGCCCCAGTTTTTTTGATCCTTCTCTGGTGATTCATGTAACATGGCAACCGAGGAAGGCATGTTGTCTGTTTTCTAGAAGGCCGTTTTGTTTGTTCCCAGCCCTAACTATGGTTGTCCAGCTAGTTCGGCATGTTGTTCATCTTACTATGGTAGTCCAACGAGTTTGGCATGTTTTGAGTTTGGCATGTTCATGACGGGAGCAGGTGCCAGTTTGTGATTGCTTGTAAGGATCTTGTAAAGCTTGTAAAGTACTGTATTACACTTGTAACTCATTACTGTGATTGCCACTGTATTACACTTGTAAGGATCTGGCTGCTCTCATCTGAAGTATCATGTGTGTTTTCTGTGTCTGCCAATTTAAATACTAGTTGAAATATGAAGACTATGAGCCTGATAAATGGGACCCACTTACCAGAACATGACAAATGGGACCTAGTTACTAGAACCTGACAACAGGGACCCACCTGACCCATTTTATAAAAATCAAAAAATGAAACTGCTGAGACAAAAAGGCCACGGCCCAAAATTAAAAGGCTACAATGTTGGGCTTGGCCCATGAAGCCGATCAAAAATTGATAGAAAAAATACATTAAAAAGGCCGAATTGTTGGGCTAGGCCCATGTAGAAAACCGAATTGGACCATGCTGAATCTTGTGCCACATCAGCTTGCCACGCTGGATGCCTACGTGGCCTGGGGAGGTTGCTAGTGACCAAAACACCACAGTAGACGTATTTTGGTCATAAATGTCTTCGACCATTCCAGAAGAAAGGTCGCTATAGTCAGTTTATGACCGCCAGCTTTTGACCTTCTGTTTTTGGTCAAAAAAAGGTCGCAAATGAAAAACCATGACCTTTCAGTGACCAATAGTGGTGGTCACAAGTTGACATATTTCTTGTAGTGTGGAACTCCAGTGAACTTGGCGCTTGGGGACTCCGATGTGAGGAAGCTCCATGGCGTCCATGGTGGTGAGGCAAAACGGCAGAGGAGGCGGCGGTGCACGGCTCACCGGCGAGCAGCAGGGTCGCCGGGCGGCGCGCGGGACCACAGCGAGGCCGCGAGAGGGTGGGACGGCGCTAGGCAGTGGCTCGGTGACAGGGTCTCCCTCCTCTCTCTCCTTCTCTGGGTGACGGGGCAAAGGAGAGAATGAGAGAACGGCGCTGGTGGTTGGGGAGGTCTGCCGATGTGTGGAGAGAGCAGCTGCAGCAGAGCGCGATTCTGGCAGGGTCGAGGGAGGAGTGGCTGGCGGCAGCCTCAGGAAGGAGAAGGGGTGCTTGGTGCGGCGGAGGAGGAAGGAGGCAGAGGGGGTCGAGGGAGATGGGGCGCGAGGAGAAGACGAGGCAGAGGAAAGGAGATCGAGTCACGACTCTCCCTGGCGGCACAAGCGAGGGGAGTCGGGAGAGAGCAGAGGGATCGCTAGGGTTGGCCATAGGTTTTGCTGGGCCTTGGGAGGCTGGCCCAGTGAGAGGAAAATGGCCAGAGGCCTGCTGGAGCTGCAGGAAACCTTGGACCAAATGGGTCGCAGGAGGCCCAAATGGCATGTCTGGGCTCTCTCTCCCCCTCCTATTTCCTTCTTTTTACAAAAACAAAGAAATAAGACAAAGGAAAAGAGAGAAGAGAAGGTCAGAGGAATAATTTGGGCATGTGGTTAATTTTCTTGGACTCACAAAAATATGCTTGGTCCGAGAAAATTAGTAAAAGCCAGATCGAACGATAAGAATTCAAACTCATTTGAATTTAATTCAAATGGGTTTGGACTAGGACAAGGGTTTAGGAGTGTCCAAAAATGTTGAGAATTTAGGTGGAGCTCCAGAAAAAGAAAGGATATATGGCAAAGTTAGAGACCAAGAGTTGAGAAGGAAAAAGGCATGGAACTTAGTTGTAAGTGTGTTATGGTGTTTCCAAATTAATGGAATGGTTTTTATATAGCTCCCTAAATATTGGGAGGATATGTTATAAAGAGAAACACCATGTGAATTCCCTCGATTTAAATGGACCGAAGATCCATACGGTTTATTAATATGAGTTGCAAAGATTAATGACATGATGGCATGATGAAAAAATGCAATGCACATGATGCAAAGATGAATGCAATGAACCAAACAAATCACACGACGAAACCCGGAAACCCTGGAAAGCATCTGAAGCTCTGGGTCTTGGGGCGTTACAGTAGGACCCCTCCTGGTGCGCCTCCTCCTGGCCGGCCGCACCTCCCCCCTTGCTCCTTTATATACGGGGGCAGGGGGCACCCCATCGACACAACAATTGATTTGATCTTTTAGCCGTGTGCGGTGCCCCCCTCCACCATAGTCCACCTCGATAATACTATAGCAGTGCTTCATCGAAACCCTACATCGGTAGAACATCGTCACCACGCCGTCGTGCTGACGAAACTCTCCCTCAACACTCGGCTGGATCGGTGTTCGAGGGACGTCATCAGGCTGAATGTGTGCTGAACTCGGAGGTGACGTGCATTTGGTACTTGATCGGTCGGATCGTGAAGACGTACGACTACATCAACCGCGTTGTGCTAACGGTTCCGCTTTCGGTCTACGAGGGTACGTGGACAACACTCTCCCCTCTCGTTGCTATGCAGCACCATGATCTTGTGTGTGTAGGAATTTTTTTGAAATTACTACGTTCCCCAACAAATTCCATATAGAATGTGCGCATTCAAAAGTAGGCAAGAACACAAGAAAATTTCTCGGCAAACCTCTAATAATAAGATCAATTGTTCTAAGATTGCGAACCATGTCAAGATACTCATCGGGGGTAGGATGAAAAGGATCAATAGGAGGTACATAAGGGCGACAAATATATTTGTTCAAATTATATTCATTGAAAATATCAAGCATCTCATTTTTCCATGAACCATAGAAATCCCCATCAAGAATAGGCACTCTACATCTAATACTCCCGAACATAGACTCATCCATCTTACACCAATGATGATTAAACCAAAGAAAAGGAGACCAAAGCTCTGATACCAATTGAGAGGATCAAGAAGAGGGGTCTAGAGGGGGTGATTAGACCCTTAACAAGAAAAAGTGGAAGTTTTTAAATTCTTCAAGTTAAGGTTGATTTTAACACAAGTTAAAGCATTCACAACACATTTCAAGCAAGCATGACAAGAGTATATGCAGCGGAAAGAGTAAAGCATGCAAATTGCAAGAAGGTAAAGGGATGGGATTGGAGTTTGCAAACGCAAAGGATACACGGAGATTTTTGGCGTGGTTCTGATAGGTGGTGCTATAGTTTGTCCACGTTGATGGAGACTTCAACCCACGAAGGGTAACAGCTGCGTGAGTCCATGGAGGGCTCCACCCACAAAGGGTCCACAAAGAAGCAACCTTGTATATTCCACCATGGTCATTGCCCATGAAGGACTTGCCTCACTCAGTGTCGGTGCAACAAACCATAGGCCTGTTGCCCTGACTGTGCACAGGCATGGGAGCGAGATTACAGCATCGGACCAAGCCAAAATACAAGAAACCAAGATCTTCAAGAGACCAACATGCAGATCAAGAGGACCAAGGACAAGCCAAAGAAGTAAGAAATCTCCAGGAGTAAAGCATCCCTTGCCGGGCAGGCGAGACTAGCGAGGAAGGGGTCACCCTCGGAAGAAAACCTTTAAGACGTCCCAGTAGGGCCTGCCGAGACTCGCGGAGGCAGAATCACCTCACCAAACCACCTCACCATGACGCACATCGTCGATCAGTGCGATGTTAAGACGCAAAGTGACTAAGTGGCAGCCATTTGCCACATGGAAACCTCTTTCTATAGAAGATACCTACAGATGACACCCATCCTGCAACGTGTCAAGAGAGCAGGCGTGAAGCTGGCAAAACTGCCCGGCAAGGCTTGTCGGGCAAGCGAGCATGTGGCGTCGACCGGCGCATTTAGTGCGCCCTGTTAGCCTGCGGAGTTAGGTATGATAGCACTATTTGCTATCTTATCAGTGCATAATGACTGATTTGCCACTGTGATGACCCCTTAGCCAATAAAAGGAGGCCCATGACAACCTTAGAAAGGGTGGGACCCGGTGTTAGTGAATCCACCCCCTCATATTTCATATGCTCGTAGCCGTTTCACCTTGAGGCAACCATGCCGGGCAAACGCACTACGAGCACCACCATTTTGCCATCATCAGTCCACCAATGCAGGAGTAGGGTTTTACGCCTCACGGCGACTCGAACCTGGGTAAAACTGCCTGTGTGATCTCTGTCGTGCTGCTCCATGCTCTTCTGCTCTTTGTGCAACATGACATCCCACCACCGAACCAGCAAGGGACCCTTGGTCCCATAGGTGGATGTGATTTCCCATGACATCTTTGGCGCGCCAGGTAGGGGGATCACTTGCACGAACCTGAAACCATAAGCAGCGCGTCATCTTCATCGCCATCTTCATCTTCGACGGCGCCATCGACCATGGTGCCCAAGAAGAAATCCGGTGCTTCAACTCACCCGTCCACCTCGAAGGCTCCTCCACCCACAGCTACCGATGCTACGAGGGATGCGGAGGCGCGCGGGGATGTGGACGCAGCTGGGGATGTGGTCGGGGCAGGTGGCGCCATCACCACCTCCCCCGCGGCAGAAGTAGGAGCTGGAGATGCCGGAGGAGAGAAGCATCAGTAACATCCCGGTGGCCACGCTCCATGAGGTACAGGTGAAGGGATTGTTCCACGTACGCCCCTTCCCCTCGCTGATGGGCACAACCACAGCGGTGGCACTCGGTCCGAGGCGAATCACCGCCCTCCGGCTGCCCCCTCCATGGGGGTGACCGCAACGCATGCACCTCCCCTGGGGCGAGTCAACCAGGCTGCTGCGCCCAACGGAGCTGCTGGCCCTCAAGTGCCTTCTCCATGTCACCATGCCATCCAGATGGCCGCCTCGCAACAGCAAGGATATGGTGTTGTCGCCGCTGGCACCATTAGGAGTCGAGCGACAGTGCAGTCAACATCATCATCACCCATGCCAAGCACTACTACAAAAGCCATGGTACGGGCCTAGCTCGACTGAGGTTTCCGCCAGCGGCCGAGCAAATGGATGAGTGGCGTGCCACTATCCAGAGTTTGCTCGGTTTCACCGAGGCTGGGGGCTCATAGCAAGCCGGCCCACCATGGCCTCCCCAAGCAACGACGACAGCTCGTGTTGTTGGTCGTACGGAAGGGGCCACCCCCACAGTACAGTCCTCACTACGGCCACCAGTGCGAGCG
The DNA here is from genome assembly GCF_002162155.2 of Triticum dicoccoides. Lineage (NCBI taxonomy): Eukaryota > Viridiplantae > Streptophyta > Magnoliopsida > Poales > Poaceae > Triticum > Triticum dicoccoides. The sequence goes on from NC_041384.1 coordinate 180,541,209, forward strand.
CGGCAGAATCAGGAACCTGACGATGTCCGGATGGCCTCCTCTGACCCTTGAGCACGTCCAGGCCAACAGCGAGCCCCGGAGGACAAGCGGAGGGGAGACGCGTGCGTCATCATCGAGCAATGCCCCGAGAACCACCATCGGGCGAATGGGTGCGGCTATCCCGACGTTCACGAGCCTGCACTTGAGATTGGCGGGTGCCTGCCTTTCGAGGTTGGGTGCCCCGCCCTTACTCACGAGCTGCGGCAAGTCCGTTGGCCATCCGTTCGTACGTTCAAGCCAGAGATACCTGAGAAGTATGATGGAAGGCTAAACTCGGCAGAGTTTCTGAGCATCTACACCATCGTTGTTCAGGCTGTCGGGGGAAGAGAAGAGAAGGTGTTTGCCAATTACTTCCCTTTGGCACTCAAGTCCAGTGTGAGGTCTTAGCTGATGTACCTGCCGAAGAACTCCATTTTGTCATGGGCTGACATGTGTCATGAGTTCATTGGCGCCTTCACTAGCAGCCATAAAGGACCAGGGCGGCCCAACGATTTGCAGCTTCTCCAGAAAAAAGGAGAGACTCTCCGGAAGTACTTGCAGAGATTCAGTAGAGTCCACAGGAACATCCCAAACATCCATCCAGCAGATGTGATAACTTCCTTCCAATCCAATGTGCGTAACCGTAGGATTCGTTCCAAGATGAACATGTGGTTGCCCGAGACTGTGAAGGAGCTTTAGACTTTGGTGGACAAGCATGCTCGGGTGGAGGAGGGAAGGAAACTCCCAGGAGAAGAGGATTGCATCAACATCGGACTCATAGGATGACATCGAATCCACCAGTCAGATGAAGAGCAAGAAGCGCAACAAGAGGCGCAAGGATAAGACCATAATGACTGTCGAAGGATCAAGCTCACCTAGTACCGACAAGAAGGCTAAAGTCAAAGCTCCTGACAAGGAGGCTGCCATGTGCACTGACTGCCAGGAGGCTGCTGCTACCTGGAAGGCTGGGAAAGGCGACGGGCCATACTACAGGATTCATGGGACCAAGGGCCACGACCTTCAAGAGTGTTATCAGGTTGAGCAGCTCGTCAAGAGGCAGAGAGCAGAATATGAGAGGCGTGATAAAGAAAAAAGTCAGAATGTCACTGGCGGTAAGGGCCAATGCAGTGAAGCAAATTGCCCCGACAAACCCTTCCGGAACCAAGGAAAACCTGTAACACCCCGTATGTAACTTGCCATATTTGTATTCCAACTCTTGCCTTTTCCGGCACTAAGTTATTTCATTTCCTCATTGTCGGGTTTTTGGCTCGTGTTGTTTTGTCTTTGTCATGCATCTCATATCATGTCATTATGTGCATTGCATTTGCATACGTGTTCGTCTCATGCATCCGAGCATTTTCCCCGTTGTCCGTTTTGCATTCTGGCGCTCCTATGTCCTCCGGTGCCCCCTTTTACTTCTTTTCGTGTGCGGGTGTTAAACGTTGTTGGATTGGAACGAGACTTGCCAAGTGGCCTTGGTTTACTACCGGTAGACCGCCTGTCAAGTTTCGTGCCATTTGGACTTTGTTTGATACTCCAACGGTTAACCGAGGGACCGTAAAGGCCTCGTGTGTGTTGCAGCCCAACACCTCTCCAAAGTGGACCAAAACCCACCTAAACCTCCTCCATCATCTAGATCATTCGATCATGATCGCGTGGCTGAAAACCGTGCTCAATTAGGAGCCTCCTAGCTCCTCCTACCTATAAAAAGGTCCTCCCCTTCCAAATTTCCGGATCCATTTCACCCCTAACCTAGCCCCCCTTCCTCTCCGCGCGCCAGACAATGTCCGGGCTGCGCTGGACAACCGCTCCACTGCCACTCCCATCGCAACACGTGTCCCCGCCGGGTCTCCCCCCGCCACCGGCCCGCTCGGCCCAGGGCGGGCCCTCCCCGGCCGGCGTCTTCCGCCGCCCACGCCCTGTGCGAGGGAGCCGCGCCGCCCGCGTCGGCCTACCGCTCCGCCGCCGACGCGCCTGCGCCGAACCCCGCCGCCATCTGCTCCGCGCCACCGCACCGTTCCACTGCTGCCCTGCTCCACCTCGTCGCCGGCGACGCCCGTCGCCACTCACCTCCGCCCGCGCCGCCCGAGGCCGGCGCCGCCTCTGCGGCTTCTTCCTCCTCCGGCCGGACTCCGGCAACCTCGAGTCTCCTCTCCGGTGAACAGTACCTCCGGCGATCCTCGAACCACGTGCAGATCCTGATCCAGATCGGTTTAGGGTCGACTTTTTGCCCTAATTCCAGTAATTTTTGCATATGTTCATCGCATCATAACTCTGCATCCGTGGCTCCGTTTTGGGCGTGTAGCATATCAAATTGTTTGTCTCGACGAGTACTTCATTTCATCTCATTGCATCATGTTCATTTGAGTTCATCTTGATGCCCTAAATGTTGTTGCAAGAGTGCTAGTTTATATTAGTTCCAGATTCATATCGGCAATTGGACATTTGTCATTTTTGTCATGATTGATGTGTGCCTCCTATGATCTTGAGCCCTACATAAGTTTTGAAGTATGCCATGCCATCTTTTCAGGGGTGTATGCCATGTATTTTTGTGATCTCTGTGGTGACTAGCACAAGCATGCAAAGTAGCCCTCGTAATGTTGCTGATTTCAGGGACTTAGAAATATTCTAAGTCTTTTTCCTGTCAATATTTTTATGCCATGTGTTCTTGTTGCTACAGAGTGATCCATGCCTCTTTTGAGCATGATTAGTAAGGATGTTTTGTAGATATTGTTGTGCTCTATCCATCCATGTCTTTTTTGCATTTATGGAGCACCCTAGCTTGAGTCAATCGAGCTCTACTTTTGCTATAAAATGTTCCTGGCAGAATATTTACATGTTAAGCATGTTTGCCGAGCTTGTTGTAGTTGATTCATGCATGCTATGTTGTTGTTCTTGCCATGTTTAGCTTCTATGCCATGTCTGCATGTTGGGTGTATGCTTAGCTTGTCATGCAATGCCTTGTGATGAGTGCATCGAGCTCGTAAACATGCCTACTTAATATCTGTTTTGCCATGTTCCAGTTTTCTACTAAGTCTGAATCTGTTAACGTTAATTGCTATGTTCACATGGTTGCCATTTTATTTTCTGATCCCTTTTGGCTCATGGTAAGTAAGGGACTTTTGTTGTATGCTTTGAGTAGTTTCGTGCCATGCTTTATTTGCCATGATATGTTCCTGTAGCATGTTGTTATCTTGCTCTAAACATTGCTTCCTGATGTTAAATTCCTGACATGTTATTTTCACCAAGTCTGTAACCTGATATCATTTGCACTTTTGCCATGCTTGTTTGAACCTGTTATTGAGTAAATTGCCGTAGCTCAGTGTTCATCTTTTGTCAAGCATCTTGAGTGGAGCCCTGTCATGTATTTTGTTGCTGTGTTAGAGTGCAGTAGCTCGTTGTTCTTGATGCATTTAGGTGGCCTCGTGCTGTTAATCGCAGATCGGTGCCATATTTGTTTTGCTTGCCATTTGCAAACCGTGCATCCGATTCTGGTGATCTTTATATCGATTTCGACCTAAATCAACTCCTCTTTCCAGTGGAACTCTTGGTTTTCCAAGTTCAGGCCAGGTTCAATCTTTCCTTTCTGAAGCATGCATATGCATCGCATATCACATCCCGCATATCATGCCATGTTTTGCATCATCTTGCTTGTGCATTGCACGTGGTTGATTGTGTCTCCCTTTGCTTGTGTTCTTGCTTTGGGTAGAGACAGGAGACGAGTATTTGATCGAGGAGCCCGTTGAGTACATTTACGAGGATAAAGCTAACGTCAACTCGGAGAACTTTGCAGGCAAGTTGACAATACCCTCGAAATCACTTCTATCTTTGCTTGCTAGATGCTCGCTCTATTACTATGCCTATGCTACGATACCTACCACTTGCTTATCATGCCTCCCATATTGCCATGTCAAACCTCTAACCCACCTTTTCCTAGCAAACCGTTGTTTGGCTATGTTACCGCTTGGCTCAGCCCCTCTTATAGCGTTGCTAGTTGCAGGTGAAGATTGGAGTTTATTCCATGTTGGGACATGTTTATTGTTGGGATATCATTATTATATCTTGTCTATTTTAATGCACCTATATACTTGGTAAAGGGTGGAAGGCTCGGCCTTATGCCTGGTGTTTTGTTCCACTCTTGCCGCCCTGGTTTCCGTCATACCGGTGTTATGTTCCTTGATTTTGCATTCCTTACATGGTTGGGTTATAATGGGAACCCCTTGACGGTTCTCCTTGAATAAAACTTCTCCAGCAATGCCCAACCTTGGTTTTACCATTCGCCACCTAGCCTTTCCTTTTCCCTCGGGTTTCCGGAGCCCGAGAGTCATCTTTATTTAAACCCCCCCGGGCCAGTGCTCCTTTGAGTGTTGGTTCGAAATGGGCAGCCTGCGGGGCCACCTCGGGGCAACTCGAGGGTTGGTTTTACTCGTAGCTTGACCTATCCGGTGTCCCTGAGAATGAGATACGTGCGACTCCTATCGGGATTTGTCGGTACATCGGGCGGCTTTGCTAGTTTAGTTTTACCATTGTCGAGATGTCTTGTAACCGGGATTCCGAGTCTGATCGGATTGTCTTGGGAGAAGGAATATCCTTCATTGACCGTGAGAGCATGTGATGGGATAAGTTGGGACACCCCTGCAGGGATTTGATCTTTCGAAAGTCATGCCCACGGTTATGGGCAGATGGGAATTTGTTAATGTCCGGTTGTAGAAAACCTTAACTTAACTTAATTAAAATGAATCAACTGAGTGTGTGGCCGTGATGGTCTCTTTTCGGCGGAGTCCGGGAAGAGAACACGTCTTGTGTTATGCTTGAACGTAGGTTGTTCTAGGATCACTTCTTGATCATAGTTTCTCGACCGTGCCTTTGCCTTCTCTTCTCGCTCTCATTTGCGTATGTTAGCCACCATATACGCTAGTGCTTGCTGCAGCTCCACCTCATACCTTTTACCCTTCCTATAAGCTTAAATAGTCTTGATCGCGAGGGTGTGAGATTGCTGAGTCCCGGTGACTCACAGATTACTTCCAAAACCAGATGCAGGGACCGATGATACCGCTCTAGGTGATTCGACTAAGCTCAAGTGGGAGTTTGATGAGGACTCAGGACGATACTACGTTTCTTTTCTAGACGATCAGTAGTGGAGCCCAGTTGGGGCGATCGAGGACTTTGTCGCATTTGGAATTGTTCTTTTATTTTTGGTTTCGTGGTCGGACCTTGAGTGTATCTGGATTAATGTAATGATATTTATGTTATTGTGTGACGTGGCGAGTGTAAGCCAACTATGTATCTCTTTTCCTTATTCATTACATGGGTTGTGTGAATATTACCTCACTTACGACATTCCTTACAATGCGGTTATGCCTCTAAGTCGTGCTTCGACACGTGGGAGATATTGCCGCATCGTGGGCGTTACAAGTTGGTAATCAGAGCCTTCCCCGACTTTAGGAGCTCCCTGTTTGATCGAATCGCTGGCATTGTTGAGTCTAGAAAAATGTTTTGAGTCATTTAGGATTATATATATCGGAGAGTAGGATTCTTTTTACTCCTTAGTCCCTTCGTCGCTCTGGTGAGGCATCCTGACGTAGAGTTTTGACTCTTCTCTTCTCAAATTTCACAAAAAAATTTAGGATCACGCGGGTATCTTGGAATCGTTCCGATAGTTTTGTGACGAGAACATTGTTCTTGGTGCCTCCTGATGTTTAGGGGTTGTGGCAGTGTCCCGGGGAGTTGAGCTCCGAGGTGTTGTCATCACAATTTTATCATTGCAGTTCTGGAATACCTGAGTTTCGCCGACATCGAAAATCTCTTTTATGCAGTTGTTGGTGAGATAACCTCGATGCCACCCAGTACTGGGGCGGGAGTTCGGGAGTATCGCCATAACTTGTATAACGGATGCTTTTCGAAGGTTGAGGTAAATGATTTTCGAAGGTTTCTTGGTTATGTGTTGAAGGACGGATACAGCTGGATGTAGGATTTGCTAGCTTTGGGTGAGATATTATGCTTCCCCTGTATCCCCAACACCTGATTGCATAACCGGAAAGGTTAGGGAGTTTCATAGGTGGGAATTCATGTAGCTCTAGTATTTCTTCCGCGGATATTTGGTTTGAGATTGGGTAATCCTCACCAAGTATTTGTTCTTGTCCGTACCTTGTTGTTTTATTCTTCTACCTCTATCTAAGTGGCTTCTCAATTTATGGAAGTGTGACCATTTCAATTGGAATGCATTCGTTCATTTTGTTCGGATGTTAAGATTATATGTTGCAATTTTGATCCATTTGATTCAGCTTGAATATATGTCTGTCAAGATGCTAACGGATGTCTGATACGTCCATTTTTCATCATGCTTTTATATCGATATTTATCGCATTATGGACTGTTATATCACTTTATGTCACAATACTTATGGCTATTCTCTCTTATTTTACAAGGTTTACACAAGGAGGGAGAATGCAGGCAGCTGGAATTCTGGTCTGGAAAAGGAGCAAATATTAGAGACCTATTCTACGCAACTCCAAAAGTCCTGAAATTCCACGGAACGTCTTAAAGAAATAAAGAAAAATCCACGCCAAAGATGAAGGCCAGGGGGCCCACACCCTGCTCAAGAGGGAGGGGGCACCCCCCTAGGGTGCGCCCCCTACCTCGTGGGCCCCCTGGTGGCTCTCCGATGCCCATCTTCTCCTATATGAGGTTTTTTGATGTGAAAAAAATACAGAGGAACTTTTTGGGACAAGACTCCGCCGCCACGAGGCGGAACCTTGGCGGATCCAATCTAGAGCTCCGGCAGAGCTGTTCTATCCTGGATACTTCCCTCCCGAAGGGGGAAATCATCACCATCGTCATCACCAACGCTCCTCTCATCGGGAGAGGGCAATCTCCATCAATATCTTCACCAGCACCATCTCATCCCCAAACCCTAGTTCATCTCTTGTATGCAATTCTTGTCTCAAAGTCCGGGATTGGTGCTAGTAGGTTGCTAGTAGTGTTGATTACTCCTTGTAGATGATGCTAGTTGGTTTAATTGGTGGAAGATCATATGTTTAGATCCTATATGCATATTATTACCCCTCTTACTATGAACATGAATATGCTTTGTGAGTAATTACGTTCGTTCCTGAGGACAAGGGGGAAGTCTTGCTATGAGTAGTCATGTGAATTTGGTATTCGTTTGATATTTTGATAAGATGTATGTTGTCTAGCCTCTAGTGGTGTTATGTGAACGTCGACTACATAACACTTCACTATTATTTGGGCCAAGAGGAAGGCATTGGGAAGTAATAAGTAGATGATGGGTTGCTAGAGTGACAGAAGCTTAAACCCTAGTTTATGCGTTGCTTCGTAAGGGGCTGATTTGGATCCAAATGTTTCATGCTATGGTTAGGTTTACCTTAATACTTTTGTTGTAGTTGCGGATGCTTGCAATAGAGGTTAATCATAAGTGGGATGCTTGTTCAAGTAAGAACATCACCCAAGCACCGGTCCACCCACATATCAAATTATCAAAGTATCGAACGCGAATCATATGAGCGTGATGAAAACTAGCTTGACGATATTCCCATGTGTCCTCGGGAGCGCTTTTCCTATTATAAGAGTTTGTTCCGACTTGTCCTTTGCTACAAAAGGATTGGGCCATCTTTCTGCACTTTATTTACTTTTGTTACTTGTTGCTCGTTACAATTTATCCTATCACAAAACTATCTGTTACCACTTATTTCAGTACTTGTAGAGAATACCTTGCTGAAAACCGCTTATCATTTCCTTCTGCTCCTCGTTGGGTTTGACACTCTTACTTATCGAAAGGACTATGATAGATCCCCTATACTTGTGGGTCATCAAGACTCTTTTCTGGCGCCGTTGTCGGGGAGTGTAGCGCCTTTGGTAGGTGGAATTTGGTAAGGAAAAATTTATATAGTGTGCTGAAATTTACTGTCGCTTGTTACTATGGAAAGTAAAACTCTGAGGGGCTTGTTCGGGGTATCTTCACCCCATCCAATAGAGCAAAGAGTTGCTCCTCAACCTACCGAACCTATTGAAAATGAAATTCCTTATGAGTATCCTTCGGGTATGATAGAAAAACTGCTAGCTGATCCTTTTACAGGAGATGGAACAAAGCATCCTGATGAGCACTTAATATATGTGGATGAAGTTTGTGGATTATTTAAGCTTGCATGTATACCCGATGATGTTGCTAAGAAGAAGGTCTTCCCTTTTTCTTTGAAGGGAGACGCATTGGTATGGTATAGGCAATGTGATGATATGAGATCATGGGACTATAAAAGATTAAAGTTGGAATTTCATCAAAAGTATTACCCTATGCATCTTGTTCATCGTGATCGCAATTATATATATAATTTCTGGCCTTGCGAAGGAGAAAGCATTTCTCAAGCTTGGGGGAGGCTTAAATCAATGTTATATTCATGCCGCAATCATGAGCTCCCGAGAGAAATAATTATGCAAAGTTTTTATGCTCGGCTTTCTGAAAACAACCATGCTCGATACTTCTTGTGTTGGCTCTTTTATGATAAAGACTATTGAATTCAGATGGAATTTATTGGATATAATTAAACGCAACTCTGAAGATTGGGACCTCGACGAAGGTAAGGAGTCAGGTATGACACCTAAGTTTGATTGTGTTAAATCTTTTATGGATACCAATATTTTCCGTAAGTTTAGCACTAAATATGGACTTGACTCTGAGATAGTAGCTTCTTTCTGTGAATCTTTTGCTACATATGTTGATCTCCCTAAGGAGAAGTGGTTTAAATATCATCCTCCCATAGAAGTAAAAGCAGCTGCACCTATTAAAGTTGAAGAAAAGACTGTCACTTATAATGATCCTATTGTTCCTACTTCGTATATTGAGAAACCACCTTTCCCTGTTAGAATAAAGGATCATGCTAAAGCTTCAACTGTTGTTCGTAAAAGCAATATTAGAACTTATACACCTCCTGAGCAAGTTAAAGTAGAACCTAATATTGCTATTGTTAAAGATCTCTTGTCTGATAATATTGATGGGCATGTTATTCAGTTCGAAGGTGAAACTGCTAGAATTGCTAAGCCTTGTGCTAAAGATGAACATAGACCTGTGGTAGGCGTGCCTGTTATTTATGTTAAAATAGGAGATCATTGTTATCATGGCTTATGTGACATGGGTGCTAGTGCTAGTGTTATACCTCATGACTTATACAAAGAAATTAAGAATGAAATTGCACCTGTTGAGTTAGAAGATATTGATGTCACAATTAAACTTGCCAATAGAGATACTATTTCAGCAATGGGAATTGTTAGAGATGTTGAAGTCTTGTGTGGGAAAACTAAATATCCTGCTGATTTTCTTGTTCTTGGTTCCCCACAAGATAGCTTTTGTCCCATCATATTTGGTAGACCCTTCTTAAATACTGTCAATGCTACCATAGACTGCACTAAGAATATTGTTACTGTTGGCTTGGATGATATGGTTCATGAGTTTAATTTCTCTAAATTTAGTAAACAACATCGTGAGGAAGAATTACCTAGTAAGGATGAGATTATTGGTCTTGCTTCTATTGCCGTACCTCCTAGTGATCCTTTAGAACACTATTTGCTAGACCATGAAAATGATATGTTCATGAATGAAAGAAGGGAAATAGACGAAGTATTCTTTAAACAGGAACCTATTCTGAAACGCAATTTGCCTATTGAAATTTTAGGGGATCCTCCACCACCCAAGGGTGATCCCGTGTTTGAGCTTAAACCTTTGCCTAATAATCTTAAATATGCTTATCTTGATAAAAAGAAGATATATCCTGTTATTATTGGTGCTAACCTTTCAGAGCATGAAGAACAAAGATTATTGAAAACTCTGAAGAACCATCGTGCTGCTATTGGATATACTCTTGATGATCTTAAGGGCATTAGTCCCACTCTATGTCAACATAAAATAAATTTGGAAGCAGATGCCAAACCAGTTCGTGATCCTCAACGATGTCTGAATCCTAAAAGGAAAGAAGTGGTAAGAAAAGAAATACTCAAGCTTCTGGAGGCAGGTATAATTTATCCCGTTGCTGATAGTGAGTGGGTAAGTCCTGTCCATTGTGTCCCTAAGAAGGGGGGTATTACTGTTGTTCCTAATGATAAAGATGAATTGATTCCACAAAGGATTCTCACAGGTTATAGGATGGTAATTGATTTCCGCAAATTAAATAAAGCTACTAAGAAAGATCATTACCCCTTACCTTTTATTGATCAAATGCTAGAAAGATTATGCAAACATACACACTATTGCTTTCTAGATGGTTATTCTGGTTTCTCTCAAATACCTGTGTCGGCTAAAGATCAATCAAAGACTACTTTTACATGCCCTTTTGGTACTTTTGCTTATAGACGTATGCCTTTTGGTTTATGTAATGCACATGCTACCTTTCAAAGATGCATGATGGCTATATTCTCTGACTTTTGTGAAAAGATTTGTGAGGTTTTCATGGACGACTTTTTCGTCTATGGTTCCTCTTTTGACGATTGCTTGAGCAATCTTGATCGAGTTTTGCAGAGATGTGAAGAAACTAATCTTGTCTTGAATTGCAAAAAGTGCCACTTTATAGTTAATGAAGGTATTGTCTTGGGGCACAAAGTTTCTGAAAGAGGTATTGAAGTTGATAAAGCCAAGGTTGATGCTATTGAAAAGATGCCATGTCCCAAGGACATCAAAGGTATAAGAGGTTTCCTTGGTCATGCCGGATTTTACAGGAGGTTCATCAAGGACTTCTCAAAAATTTCTCGGCCTCTGACTAATTTATTGCAAAAAGATATACCATTTGTCTTTGATGATGATTGTATAAAGCATTTGAAATACTTAAGAAAGCATTAGTCTCTGCACCTATTGTTCAGCCACCTGATTGGAATTTACCCTTTGAAATTATGTGTGATGCTAGTGATTATGCAGTAGGTGTTGTTCTAGGTCAAAGAGTTGATGAGAAATTAAATGTTATTCATTATGCTAGTAAGACTCTAGACAATGCTCAAAGAAATTATGCTACTACTGAAAAAAGAGCTTTTAGCAATTGTATTTGCTTGTGATAAGTTCAGATCTTACATTGTTGATTCTAAAGTAACTATTCACACTGATCATGCTGCTATGAAATATCTTATGGAAAAGAAAGATGCTAAACCTAGACTTATTAGATGGGTTCTCTTGCTACAAGAATTTTATTTGAATATTGTTGATAGAAAGGGAGCTGAGAACCCCGTTGCAGACAACTTATCTAGGTTAGAAAATATTCTTGATGACCCACTACCTATTAATGATAACTTTCCTGATGAACAATTAAATGTTATAAGTACTTCTCATAGTACTCCATGGTATGCGGATTATGTTAATTATATTGTTGCTAAGTTTATACCACCTAGCTTCACATACCAGCAAAAGAAAAAGTTTTTCTATGATTTAAGACATTACTTTTGGGATGACCCACATCTTTACAAGGAAGGAGTAGATGGTGTTATTAGATGTTGTGTACCTGAGCATGAGCAGGAACAAATCCTACGCAAGTGTCATTCCGAGTCTTATGGAGGACACCACGCTGGAGATAGAACCGCACATATGGTATTGCAATCTGGTTTTTATTGGCCTACTCTCTTCAAGGATGCCCGTAAGTTTGTCCTGTCTTGCGATGAATGTCAAAGAATTGGTAATATTAGTAGATGTCAAGAAATGCCTATGAATTATTCACTTGTTATTGAACCGTTCGATGTTTGGGGCTTTGATTATATGGGACCTTTTCCTGCCTCTAATGGGTACACACATATTCTAGTTGCTGTTGATTACGTTACTAAGTGGGTAGAAGCTATTCCAACTAGTAGTGCTGATCATAACACTTCTATTAAAATGCTTAAGGAAGTTATTTTTTTGAGGTTTGGAGTCCCTAGATATTTAATGACTGATGGTGGTTCACACTTTATTCATGGTGCCTTCCGTAAAATGCTTGCTAAATATGATGTTAATCATAGAATTGCATCTCCTTATCACCCACGGTCTAGTGGTCAAGTAGAGTTGAGCAATAGAGAGCTCAAATTAATTTTGCAAAAGACTGTTAATAGGTCTAGAAAGAATTGGTCCAAGAAACTTGATGATTCATTATGGGCTTATAGAACTGCATATAAAAATCCTATGGGTATGTCTCTGTATAAAATGGTTTATGGAAAAGCATGTCACTTACCTCTCGAACTAGAACGCAAGGCATATTGGGCTATTAAATAGCTCAACTATGATTTTAAACTTGCCAGTGAGAAGAGGTTATTTGATATTAGCTCACTTGATGAATGGAGAACCCAAGCTTATGAAAATGCCAAGTTGTTTAAGGAAAAAGTTAAAAGATGGCATGACAAAAGGATACAAAAGCGTGAGTTTAATGTAGGTGATTATGTATTGCTATACAAGTCTCGTTTAAGATTTTTTGCAGGAAAACTTCTCTCTAAATGGGAAGGCCCCTACGTCATCGAAGAGGTCTACCGTTCCGGTGCCATAAAAATCAACAACTTCGAAGGCACAAATCCAAAGGTGGTAAATGGTCAAAGAATTAAACATTATATCTCAGGTAATCCCATAAATGTTGAAACCAACATTATTGAAACCGTAACCCCGGAGGAATACATAAGGGACACTTTCCGGAACATTTCAGACTCCGAAAAGGAATAGGTATGTGGTACGGTAAGTAAACTGACTCCAAAACAATTTTGAAGGCAATATTTCTCCGTTTTGGAATATTTAGAAAAATAGAAAAATAAGTAGCAGTCCGGGAAGGACACGAGGGCCCCACGAGGGTGGTGGGCGCGCCCTACCCCCCTAGGCGCGCCCCCTACCTCGTGAGCGCCTCGTGTGCTTTTCGGACTCTATTTTCTTGCACGTTACATATTTCGGTCGGTAAAAATTCATTATATAACCTCCCGAAGGTTTTGACTCCCGTATCACGCAAAAATCTCCTGTTCTTGTTTCAAGCTGTTTTTTTGACAGATCTAGGTTATCATGACGACCCCAAGCGCCTCCAAGGACAAGTTCTCCGAGAAGGTCATCAACCCTTACCTCGCGGAGGTGTTGCGACACCCTCAAACCATTGAGATGCGTGATGGGTTGCTGCACATCCGTGATGAGAGGGACCAAAGGGGACCGGAAGCATGGAGACGAGGCTCGAAGTAGTGGAGCAACAAGTTTTCAAGAGCCAAAGGATAGTGGAGCGTGGAATTAACACTAGCCACATGATGCTCGCGGAGTTCACCAAAAACTACAAGCCGGATGCCAAGAATACCGAGGAGGCCATCTTCAAGCTACATGAGAAGATCGAGCACCTCCAAGCCCAAGTCTATGACCTTCAAAACCAAAACAGTGAGTATGAATATAGATTCAAAAGAATGAGTTTGGCTGCAGATTTGAGGATTTCGGAGACTCGATCATCTTTGTATGATGGTGAACCTATGCCTTGGAAGATGGATGACAAGCCCGCATCATCAACAACACCTCCACCGTCTCCTCCAACAAAGAAGAATTGAGTACATGGGTATGGGCACTCCCCTTGGCAACTGCCAAGCTTGGGGGAGGTGCCCCGGTATCATATCACAATCACAACTCCTATCTTTACCATTTTTCTTAGTTCGACCCTATTAGTAGTATCTTGATCTAGTAAAATAAAGTTTATGGCATGATCTAGTTTTGAGTTTTTCTTTATGATCCCTCTATGTAATCGAGTCCGCGAGTTATATATAATAAAGATTAGTGTTGAGTCAAGGGCTTGATTATTTTGCCATGATCTTGGGTGAATAAAAGAAAATAGAAAAAGAATAAAAAGAAACAAAGTGTTCATATTGATCTTATTGAGAGTAATGACTTCACATAGAAAGAGTATGATGATTAAAAGTTGTTGGGAGTTGGCAGACATAGCTTTGGTCATTGTTGCAGTTAATAGGAAGTAATAAGGAAAGAGAGGTTTTCACATATAGATATATTATCATTGACATCTTTTATGATTGGGAGCACTCATTAAAATATGACATGCTAAAGAGTTGATGTTGGACAAGGAAGACAACGTAATGAGTTATGTCTTTCTTATATCCGAGATAAAGTATGTTGTCATGGTTCCTCTAACTTGTTGAGCTTGCCTATCCCCCTCATGCTAGCCAAATTCTCAGCACCAAGTAGAAATACTACTTGTGCTTCCAAATACCCTTAAACCAGTTTTGCCATGAGAGTCCACCATATCTACCTATGGATTGAGTAAGATCCTTCAAGTAAGTTGTCATCGGTGCAATGCAATAAAAATTGCTCTAAATATGTATGATTGATTGGTGTGGGAGAAATAAGCTTTATACGATCTTGTGATGTGGAAGTAATAAAAGCGATGGACTGCATAATAAAGGTTCATATCACAAGTGGCAATATAAAGTGACGTTCTTTCGCATTGAGATTTTATGCATCAAACCATAAAAGCGCATGGCAACCTCTGCTTCCCTCTACGAAGGGCCTATCCTTTATTATTATCTTCTTCCTAATGCAAGAGTCACAGTGATCTTCACCTTTTCTTTTTCATTTTATCCTTTGGCAAGCTCAGCATGTTGGAAAGAACATGATATATATATATATCTAATTGGATGTAGGGGAGCATGAACCCTTATTGTTGACATTACCCTTGAGGTAAAAGGTTGTGGGGCAAAACTATAAGCCCCTATCTTTCTCTGTGTTTGATTAAAACTCTGTAACCACAAGTATTGCGTGAGTGTTAGCAATTATGGAGGACTAAATGATAGTTGAGTATGTGGACTTGCTTTTTAGCTCTGACATAGACTCTTTCCGATGTTATGATAAATTGCAATTGCTTCAATGACTGAGATTATAGTTTGTTGGAGCCCAATAAGGTTTATGATTTATACTTTCGCATTGTGAATAGATCATCACTTGAACATAAGTAATCATATGACAAAACCTATATATGTTGCTGTTATAAGAATAATCATGATGTCTTCATGTCTGTATTTTATTTTTATCGACGCCTCTACCTCTAAACATGAGGACATATTTATTGTTATCGGCTTTTCTCTTGAGGACAAGCGAGGTATGAGCTTGGGGGAGTTGATACGTCCATTTTGCATCATGCTTTTATATCGATATTTATCGCATTATGGACTGTTATATCACTTTATGTCACAATACTTATGGCTATTCTCTCTTATTTTACAAGGTTTACACAAGGAGGGAGAATGCCGGCAGCTAGAATTCTGGTATGGAAAAGGAGCAAATATTAGAGACCTATTCTGTGCAACTCCAAAAGTCCTGAAACTCCACGGAACGTCTTAAAAGAAATAAAGAAAAATCCACGCCAAAGATGAAGGCCAGGGGGCCCACACCCTGCTCACGAGGGTGGGGGGCGCCCCCCTCCTAGGGCGCGCCCCCTACCTCGTGGGCCCCCTGGTGGCTCTCCGATGGCCATCTTCTCCTATATGAGGTTTTTCGATGAGAAAAAAATACAGAGGAACTTTTCGGGACGAGACTCCGCCACCACGAGGCGGAACCTTGGCGGATCCAATCTAGAGCTCCGGCAGAGCTGTTCTGCCCGGGATACTTCCCTCCCGGAGGGGGAAATCATCACCATTGTCATCACCAACGCTCCTCTCATCGGGAGAGGGCAATCTCCATCAACATCTTCACCAGCACCATCTCATCCCCAAACCCTAGTTCATCTCTTGTATCCAATTCTTGTCTCAAAGTACGGGATTGGTGCTAGTAGGTTGCTAGTAGTGTTGATTACTCCTTGTAGCTGATGCTAGTTGGTTTAATTGGTGGAAGATCATATGTTCGGATCCTATATGCATATTATTACCCCTCTGACTATGAACATGAATATGCTTTGTGAGTAATTATGTTTGTTCCTGAGGACAAGGGAGAAGTCTTGCTATGAGTAGTCATGTGAATTTGGTATTCGTTTGATATTTTGATAAGATGTATGTTGTCTAGCCTCTAGTGGTGTTATGTGAATGTCGACTACATAACACTTCACCATTATTTGGGCCTAGAGGAAGGCATTGGGAAGTAATAAGTAGATGATGGGTTGCTAGAGTGATAGAAGCTTAAACCCTAGTTTATACGTTGCTTCGTAAGGGGCTGATTTGGATCCATATGTTTCATGCTATGGTTAGGTTTACCTTAATACTTTTGTTGTAGTTGTGGATGCTTGCAATAGAGGTTAATCATAAGTGGGATGCTTGTTCAAGTAAGAACAGCACCCAAGCACCGGTCCACCCACATATCAAATTATCAAAGTATCGAACGCGAATCATATGAGCATGATGAAAACTAGCTTGACGATATTCCCATGTGTCCTTGGGAGCGCTTTTCCTATTATAAGAGTTTGTTCCGGCTTGTCCTTTGCTACAAAAGGATTGGGCCATCTTGCTGCACTTTATTTACTTTTGTTACTTGTTGCTCGTTATAATTTATCCTATCACAAAACTATCTGTTACCACTTATTTCAGTACTTGTAGAGAATACCTTGCTGAAAACCGCTTATCATTTCCTTCTGCTCCTCGTTGGGTTCGACACTCTTACTTATCGAAAGGACTACAATAGATCCCCTTTACTTGTGGGTCATCAATGTCACCCTCTTCAGGATGGCTCCTCCAACGCGTTAGAATCCTAAACCGCCACCACCACCTCCTCCTCCGAAGGCATGGCAAGCTGTGATGGCCGCTACCAATGCCAACACGCAGCTAATCATGCAACTCTTACAAGTGCACAACCAAGGGAATCAAGGCCATGGCAACAATCAGAATCAGTTTGCTACACTCAACGAGTTCCTTGCAAACCATCCAAAGACTTTTTGCAACTGTGTCGAGGCAACATACACTGATGATTGGCTCGTGGATATCTGCAAGCATTTCGAGTGCAGCAACGTCAGGCCTGAGGACTTTGTCAAGTTTTCTTTGTTCCAACTGAAAGACCAAGCTGCAGAGTGGTATCAGCAATACAAAGATTCCAGAGGAGGTCGTGTGATTACCTGGAATGAATTCTGTCAAGACTTCAAAGCTCACCACATTCCTCAGAGTGTTGTTGAGAGTAAGTGTGAGGAATTCTGCAACCTGAAGCAAGGCAGCTTGTCTGTTTACCAGTATAACATCATGTTCCAGAAGCTCGCTCGTTTCGCCAAGTAGGACGTCCCCAACGAGAAGAGCATGATTTATCATTTGAGAGGTGGCCTCAGAGAAGATCTTCAACTTGCTCTCGTGCTTTTTGAGCCGCAGAAGTACGATGAGTTTTACAACATGGCACTGAAACAAGAGACTGCTCAACTCAAGTGCGATGCTTCCAAGAAGCGAGTCAGAGATGCAACTCCTTCTTCCTCAACTCAAGTGGCAAATAAGCAGCAAAAGTATTGGTTGCCTCCTCCTCCGTTCCGTCAGCCTTATCAGCAGAAGAGCAAAGGTGGCAATGGATCTTCCCACCCACCCAATCCAGGCTTTCAGAACAAGACTTCGTCTCATGCTCCAAGATCAAGTGCTCCGTATCACCGTCCTCTCTCGGAGGTCACGTGCAACAAGTGTCAGCAGAAGGGTCACTATGCCAACAAATGCTTCAATCAGATGCGTCTTCCTCCTCCTCCTCCTATGAGATCTGCCAGTACCGCAGTGGTCAAGCATAATCCCAAGCACGCCAAGGTCAACTTGTTGAACGCAGCTTAGGCAGAGGACTCGTCAGATGTCATCATGGGTAACCTTCCTGTTAACGATATTTCTGCAAAAGTCCTTTTTGATACTGGTGCATCGCATTGTTTCATGTCAAAGCCATTTTTTGCCAAGAGTGAATTGGCCTCTTGTCATTTGGGAAAATCAATGGATATCATTTCTCCGGGTAAATGCTTGAGTGCCAGTTTGGTGGTTCCCCATGTTACTATCACGCTGGGCGACTATAAGTTTTTGTCTTCTCCAATGGTCCTTGGTAACTCGGATATTGATCTTATTCTCGGAATGGACTGGCTTTCTAAGCACAAGGCTCATCTTGATTGTGCTGCCAGGCAGATTCAGTTGACACATTCGTCTGAGGATGTAATCATCTTTGTCGCTCGTGGTGATACCATTTGACTATTTTCTCTCAATGAGAAGGGCGAGCTAGATGCCATCTCTCAGATTCTAGTCATTTGTGAATATCAAGACATCTTTCCAGAAGAGCTTCCAGGAATGCCTCCTCACCAGCCAGTTGAATTCGTCATCGATCCTGAGCCTGGCACGGAACCTGTTTGCAAACGTCCTTACAAGATTGAACCTGAAGAGTTGAAGGAACTGAAGAAGCAACTCGATATTCAAGATCGTATGGGTCTCATCCGACCAAGTTCTTCTCCATGGGGTTGTGGTGTTCTTTTCGTCAAGAAGAAGGATGGAACAGACCGACTTTGTGTCGACTACCGTCCATTGAACAAGAAGACCATAAAGAACAAGTACCCACTTCCCAACATCAATGAGATTTTCGAACAACTCAAAGGTGCTCAAGTATTCTCCAAGCTTGACCTCCGTATGGGCTATCATCAGATTCGCATTCGTGAAGAAGATATCCCCAAGACAGCATTCAGAACAAGCTATGGTTCATATGAATACACTGTCATGTCCTTCGGCCTTGTCAACGCTCCTCCAACATTCTCTCGCATGATGAACTTCATCTTCAACGCCTACACAAATGACTTCGTCTTGGTCTACCTCGATGACATTTTGGTCTTTTCTGATCCCTTTTGGCTCATGGTCAGTAAGGGACTTTTCTTGTATGCTTTGAGTAGATTCATGCCATGCCTTGATTTGCCATGATATGTTCCTGTAGCATGTTGTTATTTTGCTCTAAACATTGCTTCCTGATGTTAAATTCCTGACATGTCATTTTCACTAAGTCTGTAACCTGATATCTTTTGCACTTTTGCCATGCTTGTTTGAACCTGTTATTGAGTGAATTAGCCGTATCTCAGTGTTCATCTTTTCTCAAGCATCTTGAGTGGATCCCTGCCATGTATTTTGTTGCTATGTTAGAGTGCAGTAGCTTGTTGTTCTTGATGCATTTAGGTGGCCTCGTGCTGTTAATCGCAGATCGGTGCCATATTTGTTTTGCTTGCCATTTGCAAACCGTGCATCCGATTCCGGAGATCTTTATATTGATTTCGATAGAAATCAACTCCTCTTTCCATTGGTACTCTTGTTTTTCCAAGTTGAGGCCAGGTTCAATGTTTCCTTTCTGAAGCATGCATATGCATCGCATATCACATCCCGCATATCATGCCATGTTTTGCATCATCTTGCTTGTGCATTGCACGTGGTTGATTGTGTCTCCCTTTGCTTGTGTTCTTGATTTGGGTAGAGCCGGGAGATGAGTACGTGATCGAGGAGCCCGTTGAGAACGTTTACGAGGATCAAGCTAACGTCAACTCGGAGAACTTTGCAGGCAAGATGACCATACCCTCGAAATCACTTCTATCTTTGCTTGCTAGATGCTCGCTCTATTGCTATGCCTATGCTACGATACCTACCACTTGCTTATCATGCCTCCCATATTGCCATGTCAAACCTCTAACCCACCTTGTCCTAGCAAACCATTGTTTGGCTATGTTACCGCTTTGCTCAGCCCCTCTTATAGCGTTGCTAGTTGCAGGTGAAGATTAGAGTTTGTTCCATGTTAGAACATGTTTATTGTTGGGATATCATTATTATATCTTGTCTATTTTAATGCACATATATACTTGGTAAAGTGTGGAAGGCTCGGCCTTATGCCTGGTGTTTTGTTCCACTCTTGTCGCCCTAGTTTCCGTCATACCGGTATTATGTTCCTTGATTTTGCGTTCCTTACACAGTTGGGTTATAATGGGAACCCCTTGATAGTTTGCCTTGAATAAAACTTCTCCAGTAATGCCCAACCTTGGTTTTACCATTCGCCACCTAGCCTTTCCTTTCCCTTGGGTTTCCGGAGCCCGAGGGTCATCTTTATTTAAACCCACCGGGCCAGTGCTCCTCTGAGTGTTGGTCCGAAATGGGCAGCCTGCGGGGCCACCTCGGGGCAACTCGAGGGTTGGTTTTACTCGTAGCTTGACCTATCCGGTGTGCCTTGAGAACGAGATACGTGCGACTCCTATTGGGATTTGTCGACACATCGGGCGGCTTTGTTGGTTAGTTTTACCATTGTCGAGATGTCTTGTAACCGGGATTCCGAGTCTGATCGGATTGTCTTGGGAGAAGGAATATCCTTCATTGACCATGAGAGCTTGTGATGGGCTAAGTTGGGACACCCATGCAGGGATTTGATCTTTCGAAAGCCGTGCCCGCGGTTATGGGCAGATGGGAATTTGTTAATGTCCGGTTGTAGAAAACCTTAACTTAACTTAATTAAAATGAATCAACTGAGTGTGTGGCCATGATGGTCTCTTTTCGGCGGAGTCTAGGAAGAGAACACGGTCTCGTGTTATGCTTGAACATAGGTTGTTCTAGGATCACTTCTTGATCATAGTTTCTCGACCGTGCCTTTGCCTTCTCTTCTTGCTCTCATTTGCGTATGTTAGCCACCATATATGCTAGTGCTTGCTGCAGCTCCACCTCATACCTTTTACCCTTCCTATAAGCTTAAATAGTATTGATCACGAGGGTGTGAGATTGCTGAGTCCCCGTGACTCACAGATTACTTCTAAAACCAGATGCAGGGACTGATGATACCACTCCAGGTGATTCGACTGAGCTCAAGTGGGAGTTCGATGAGGACTCAGGACGATACTATGTTCCTTTTCCAGACGATCAGTAGTGGAGCCCAGTTGGGGCGATCGGGGACTTTGTCGCATTTGGGGTTGTTCTTTATTTTTGGTTCTGTAGTCGGACCTTGAGTGTATCTGGATGAATGTAATGATATTTATGTTATTGTGTGACATGGCGAGTGTAAGCCAACTATGTATCTCTTTTCCTTATTCATTACATGGGTTGTGTGAAGATTACCTCACTTGCGACATTGCTTACAATGCGGTTATGCCTCTAAGTCATGCTTCGACACGTGGGAGATATAGCCGCATTGTGGGTGTTACAAAACCCGCCAAGGGTCGAGAGCAGGAAGCTTACAATGATGAGAGTGATGGAGGGGATGAAGAGGAAACCAGTGAGCAGGAATTCTAGAAGGTCACTAACGCCTTGTGTATTGACGGGGGTGCATCCCTGCACTCCTCTCACCGCCAACTCAAACGGTGGGAACGTGAGGTCAATGTTGTGGAGCCAGCGCCAGAGGCTCAAAAACCACTCAAGTGGTCACGCACACCCATCATCTTTGACGAAGAGGACCATCCTGATCGTACCACTGCGGTAGGGTGTTTGCCATTGTTGGTCTCTCCAACAATTCGCAACCTCAAGGTCACAAATATGTTGGTGGGTGGCGGGTCCGGGTTGAATCTGATTTCCCCAAAGGTCATCAGCAAACTTCAAATATCAGAGGAAGAGCTAAAGCTCACGTGCACATTTCAAGGAGTTAACCCCGGCAGGAGTCATCCTAAGGGAAAGATCATGTTGCTAGTGACATTTGGGGAGAATTGAACTATCGGACTGAGTAGATTGTGTTTGATGCGGTTGACCTCCCCCTGCTGTACAATGGGATCCTTGGATGCCCAGCCTTGGCAAAATTCATGGCGGTATCACACTATGACTACAACACCTTGAAGATGCCTGAGCCAGTAGGAGTCATCCCATCCCATCAGATGAGAAGGACACAATTATTTGCGTGGACAAGATGTACCGAGACGCAGTCACGGCAGAGGCAGCGGCAGCAGTGGTTCCCACCAAGGAGAACAGAGGAAAGAAGAAGGATAGCAGGGACGCTATCAGGGAATCCGGGAAGCATGCCTCCTCGGAGTACGCTGCGCAATTTGGTGACTTGCCGAAGAGTTCCAACATCAAGAGATCCAAGGTTGCTACACCCCAAGTGAAGAAGGTCCCAGCAGGGCTGGCTCGCATTGATGGTACCTTCACCATCAACGCCACCCTTGATGACAAATAGGAAAGAGGGCTCGTTGCCTTCCTGCGGGAGAATATCTATGTGTTTGCCTGGCAACCATATGATATCCCATGTGTTCCCAGGGAGGTAATCAAGCACCACCTTGCTGTCTGCCCACATGCCCAACCTGTCAAGCAGAAAATTCAGAAGCAGGCCTTGGAGAGGCAATAGTTCATTGCAGAGGAGATCAAGAAGCTTGAGGCAGCTAGTCAGGTCAGAGGAGTGCCACATCCAACGTGGTTAGCAAATCCAGTGGTTCTTCGGAAGGCTAACGGGAAATGGAGGCTTTGCATAGATTTCATAGATCTCAAGAAGGCTTGCCCAAAGGACCCATTTCCCTTGCCGCGCATTGATCAGATTGTGCATCCCACTTCAGGTTGTGATTTGCTCTCCTTTTTGGATGCATATTTTGGGTACCATCAAATCTTCATGTCCAAAGAAGACGAAGAGAAGACCTTGTTCATCACCCCATGTGGTATGTATTGTTTTATCCGCATGCCATTCGGATTAAAGAGTGCCGGGTCTACTTTTGCAAGAGCAGTCCAGATTGGTTTTGAGCCACAACTGCACAGAAACATTGAGGCTTATATGGATGATATTGTGGTCAATACCAAGGATAGAGTTACCCTCATCCAGGATTTGGAGGAGACATTTGCCAATCTGCGTAAGATCGACTTGAAGCTTAGCCCGGAGAAGTGTGTGTTTGGTGTTCCCTCTGGCAAGCTACTTGGGTTCTTTGTGTCCCATATTGGGATCAAAGCCAACCCAGACAAGAGCAAAGCTATCGAGAAAATTCAAGTGCCCAGGACAGTCAAGGGTGTAAGGCGTTTGATAGGCTGCGTTGCCGCGCTAAGCAGATTCATCTCCAAGTCTGCCGAGCGTGCCCTACCATTCTTTAAAGTCTTGAAGAAGGCAGGACCTTTGAAGTGGACCCCAGAAGCAGACGCGGCTTTGCAAGAGTTGAAGGCCTACTTATCCTCTGTGCCCACTTTGGTTGCCCCCAAACCGCAAGAGCAGTTGTTACTATACATGGAATCAACCAATCAAGTGGTTTGTGCAGCCTTGGTGGCATAGTGGGAAGTGGAAGAAGCAGAAAGCAAGCAAGGACCGGCAGAGCCAGCCAAGGATCGGAGCAAAAATGGGCACGACAGCGAGGGAGACCCCAAGGACACGGCAAAGAAGAAGGTGGTGCAGCGCCCAGTGTACTTCGTCAGTTCCTTGATACAGGGAGCTAGATCGAGGTACTGTGGCATGCAAAAGTTTATCTTTGGCCTCATCATGGCCTCAAGGAAACTGCGCCACTACTTCCAAGCCCATGAGATCATGGTTGTCACTCGCTTCCCGTTGCAAAGGATACTCCGAAACCCTGAGGCTACCAGCAGAATCGTGGAGTGGGCTTCAGAGTTATCTAGCTTTGGCCTGAAGTTTGAGAGCACATCAACAATTCAGAGCAGGGCATTGGCAGAGTTTATTGTAGAATGGAAGCCAACCCCTCATGAGGAAGTGTTGGAAACAGTTATCCCCGGCAAGGAAGCGCCCCTAGAGTGGATCGTGTATTTCAATGGTGCCTTTTCCCTACAAGGTGCGGGACTAGCGTGCTACTCCTTGCCCCCTCTGGGGAGCACTTGAAGTACGTCATCCAGATACATTTTGCCCGGTGAGGGAATCCTAGACTAAGGGGTCCTCGGGCGTCTGGCGTGTTAGCCATGGGCCGGACTGATGGGCTATGAAGATATGAAGACCGAAGACTTCACCTGTGTCAGGATGGGACTCTCCTTGGCGTGGAGGGCAAGCTTGGCGATCAAATATGTAGATTCCTTTCTTTGTAACTGACCTTATGTAACCCTAGATCCTCCTGGTATTTATATAAACCAGAGGGCTTAGTCTGGAGAGGGAGAGATACTCATTACCATAGTCATACAGGGTAGACTTTTAGGGTTTAGCCATTACGATGCTGAGGTAGATCAACTCTTGTAATACTCGTATTCATCAATATCAATCAAGCAGGACATAGGGTATTACCTCCATAGAGAGGGCCCAAACCTGGGGAAACATCGTGTCCCCTGTCTCCTGTTACCATCGTCCTTGGACGCATAGTTCGGGACCCCCTACCCGAGATCCGCCGGTTTTGACACCGACACACGGGAAGAGGCGACCAACAATACAACAGAGTATGAAGGGCTCCTTGTCGGGCTCAGGATTGCTGCAGAATTGGGAATCAAGAAGCTGATCATTCGAGGAGATTCACAGCTTGTGGTGAGACAAGTCAACAAGGATTACCAAGGTGCATTGATGGATGCATACCATTGAGGAAGTGAGAAGATTGGAGGAGGGCTTTGACATATTGCAAACAGAGCACATACCCCATTCGGAAAATAGCACAGTTGATCATCTGTCAAAGTGTGCTACGCAAAAGATTCCTGCAGAACCTAGGAATTTTGTTCTCCATCTTATTCAGCCCTCCGTATCCCCAGCAACAATGGCCCAGAAAAGGAGAAAGATGGACTCCGGTAAGCCTCTCCCAGTAGAACCTCCAGGGGTTCCTAGCAGGGACCCTGCCGGAAACAACTCCTCATCACCTGCTGGAACACACCCTCCAGCCGGGCCTATGGTCCCGGCAAATGAGGAACGTGGCCCCGCAGTGAAGGAGGTGCCGCTAGTCCTTGTTGCTGAACCCCAGGCTCCAACTTGGGCAAGGCACATAGTCCATTTCCTCCAAACCAGAGAACTTCCCGATGACCAAGATGAAGCTGAAAGAGTAGCCCGGAGGGCCAGTATGTATCAGTTTGTCGATGACACTCTATACAGAAGGAGTCCCAACAGTGTGAAATTGAAGTGCATCTGCCGGGAAGAAGGAAAGGAACTGTTGGCTGAGATACACAAAGGCATGTGCGGCTCCCACATTGGATATAGGGCATTAGTTGGGAAAGCATCCCGGCAAGGATACTATTGGTCCACAACCCTCCAAGATGCGGTCGAGCTAGTCACCAAATGTGAAGCCTGCCAGTTCCATTCCAAGAACATTCACCTGCCTGCTCAAGCTCTTCAGACAATCCCTTTGTCATGGCCATTTTTGGTCTGGGGGCTCCATATCCTCGGACCTTTCCCCCAAGCTGTCGGGGGCTTTGAATTCTTGTTCATCGTTATCGACAATTTTACAAAGTGTCCGGAAGTAGCTGTTGTGAGAAAGGTGACTGCTCAGTCAACTATCTAGTTCTTGAAAGAATTGGTATGTCATTTTGGAGTCTCGGCAAGGATCATTACTGACAACGGCACCCAGTTCATGGGTCGCGCCTTCATGCAATATGTTCATGCGCTCGGAAGCAAGATCTCATTTGCCTCTGTCGCACATCCCAGGAGCAATGGGCAAGCTGAGAGGGCGAACCCTGAAGTGTTGCGAGGACTCAAGACAAGAACCTTTGATACGCTGCAGAAGCATGGCAGACGGTGGATCGATGAGCTGCCGGTAGTTCTCTGGTCCCTCATAGCGACACCAAATCGAGCTACCGGGTAGACTCCCTTCTCCCTAATCTATCGGGCAGAAGCAGTTATCCCCATGGAACTCATTTATGGGTCACCTTGAGTGCTTGCCTACGATAAAGTAGCACAAGATCAGCACCGGCGTGACAATGCTGTGCTACTCGAGGAGAACCGTCTCTGGGCTGCTACACGTGTCGCACGCTATCAGCAAGCCCCGTTCCGCTATCACAGCCGTAGGGTTCATGCCTGGTGTTTTGAGGAAGGCGACCTTGTCCTTAGGCGCGTTTAGTCTGCCATGGGTACAAACAAGTTGACGCCGAATTGGGAAGGCCCTTACCGGGTAGTTCGAGTCACCAAACATGTCGCAGTCCGTCTGGAGACCGAAGATGGCATTCAATTGCAAAACTCATGGAATATTGAGCATCTCCGCAAGTTCTATGCTTAAGGCGCGGCTGTCGGGCCTTGCTTGGCAACCACCCTTTTGTACAGGCCTTGCCTCAGTTGCATGTAACCCCTTGTACAAAGCC
>NC_041384.1:180567736-180570565 GCF_002162155.2 Triticum dicoccoides
GACCAAGTTGCAAGCATGCATGAGCATTTAAAGAGCATTGCATAAGCATTTGCATATTCATATAGATAAGGTCGCACGTTGCATCATTTCCATCTGTGTGAGGCTGCAAGTTCCTACTGTGAGCTTGGCCTCTACCAGCAGTT
Source organism: Triticum dicoccoides (assembly GCF_002162155.2). NCBI lineage: Eukaryota > Viridiplantae > Streptophyta > Magnoliopsida > Poales > Poaceae > Triticum > Triticum dicoccoides. Next base: position 180,567,880 of record NC_041384.1, read on the forward strand.
GGGACGATGAACCAGCACTGCGATCTCCGGCAAGCCAAACAGATAAGTTCTATTCTCTTGTCCATAAGTGTTCTATAAGCTAAAACTTGTGCATGAGAAAACCTCGCCGCTCTTTGAAACTTAGGTGCTCCCATCCATGGACTCAAACATTGCTTCAGCCAGGATGGTCGCAGTGTCCTTTGGTGAAAAGAGATTGGCGAGGGGTTGGTCCCTTTATTTATGCCCGGTAGGCTCAGTCCTCCGGTAGCTAAAATAAAAGGGTACCGGCAGGATAGCCTGCCGGGGGAGACTCGTTTATTTAAAGTAAAAAGGCATTCCACCTCTGCATGGACATAGACATGCACGAGTTCCCGGCAAGATCCAACTTTTTCATTAATGTGCTAGTAATACAAGTACAAGCCTTACAGAACATAGACATGGACTTGAGGGATTACATTGTTTGAACTAAAATTTGGCAAGTGCCTATAGATTTAAGATTGAAAAAAGATAAGTGCCCCATGATGCCCTTTCTTGTCCCTCTCCTCCTAGGCACGGTGGTAGAAGGTGAAGGGGCAAAAGGAGCGCCTGAGCAGAAGCCCAGCCTGATCCCGTCGGGCTCTAGGAGAGGTAGCTTGGCGGGGGCAGGAGGACGTCGGCGAACACATCGATGGGGAGCATGGCGGAGGTGACCAGTCAACAGCCACCACCAGGGCCAGTAGGACACGGCAGGGCTAACGGAGCTATAGCCCAAGAGGAAGCCTGTCGGGGTCGAGTTGGAAGGCTGCTGGAGGAAGCCAGGAGGCACCATACCCACCTCTGCACCCAACTCCTCGGCAAATTGCCTTGCTGGAAAGGAGATGCAGGTGCAGATGATGGTGCTGTCGCCTGATGAAGATGGTGCGGGTGATGCTCAGCCAAAGTCATAGTCGTTGCCCTCCCACTCGCCACCGTCGTCGTTGCCGTCACTCTCCTCCTCGTCGCTTTCGCTCGAGGAGGAGCTTTCATCATAGGTGGAGCTCTCTGCGCAGCACCCTAAGGGAGTTCCCAAGCGCCCAAAGATCTTAACAGAGAGCAGGCCGCTCTCCATTAATTTAAACTGGAGAGTGTGCCCCTTCGACAAGCTATGGGCACGAGCGAAGGTCTTCCAGCCACGGCGGAGGTACATAACATGAGGAGCAGGGAAGTCAACATCTACCCACATGCCGCCATTCCATAGCCCCTCATGTGCAACCTTAGCATAAGCGGCTGTTCTAGCTCCATTACATGTGCAAATGGAGTGGGGAGGCGGAGATGGCCGCACGGAGGCTTGTACAGCCTGATGATGAATTCCCGGGGCTAGTCTCCGATGTGGCCTTCCATCAGAGGAGGAGCCTCCGGTGGGGGCACGGCCGGAGCACCACCCCTTCCTCCTCTCCCTCGAGCCCCACGGCAACCGCGACCTTGCCCCCAACCTCCTCCCCTCACGGCGGGTTCCACCTTCGTGTGGTCCAGAGGAGGAGGGATGCACTGTCGAGTAGAAGCCCTCGTCGCCTAATACGTCCATTTTTCATCATGCTTTTATATCGATATGTATTGCTTTATGGTCTATTATTACACATTATGTCACAATACTTATGCCTATTCTCTCTTATTTTACAAGGTTTACATGAAGAAGGGGAATGCCAGCAGCTGGAATTTTGGGCTGGAAAAGGAGCAAATATTATAGACCTATTCTGCACATCTCCAAAAGTCCTGAAACTTCACGGGAGCACGTTTCAGAATATATAAAAAATATTGGGCAAAAGAAGTACTAAAGGGGAGCCACCCACCGACCATGAGGGTGCGGGGTGCGCCCTACCCCCTGGGCGTGCCCCCTATCTCATGGGCCCCCTGGTGGCCCTCTGATGCCCATGTTTGGCTATATGGAGACTTTTGTCGAGAAAAAAATCATAAGCAAGCTTTCGGGAAGAAACTCCGCCACCACGAGGCGGAACCTTGGCAGAACCAATCTAGGGCTTCGGCAGAGCTGTTCTGCCAGGGAAACTTCCCTCCGGGAGGGGGAAATCATCACCATCATCATCACCAACTATCCTCTCATTGGGAGAGGGTCAATCTCCATCAACATCTTCACCAGCACCACCTCATCTCAAACCCTAGTTCTGTTGGGGAATATAGTAATTTCAAAATTTTCCTACGCACACACAGGATCATGGTGATGAATAGCAACGGGAGGGGAGAGTGTGCCCATGTACCCTTGTAGACCGAAAGAGTAAGCGTTAGCACAACGTGGTTGATGTAGTCGTACGTCTGCATGATCTGACCGATCCAAGTACCGAACGCACGACACCTCCGACTTCAGCACACCTTCAGCTCGATGACGTCCCATGAACTCTGATCCAGCAGAGCTTCACGGGAGAGTTCCATCGTCACGACGACGTGATAACGGTGATGATGATGCTACCGACGCAGGGTTTCGCCTAAGCACTGCCACGATATGATCGAGGTGGATTATGGTGGACGGGGGCACCGCACACGGCTGGGAGAGATCAACATATCAACTTGTGTGTCTAGAGGTGCCCCCTGCCCCCGTATATAAAGGGGCAAGGGGGGTCGGTCGGCCCCTGTAGGCGCGCCAGGAGGAGGAGTCCTCCTCCTAGTAGGAGTAGGACTCCCCTCTTTCCTACTCCTACTAGGACGGGGAAAGGAAGGAGGAGAGGGAGAAGGAAAG
>NC_041384.1:180570918-180597947 GCF_002162155.2 Triticum dicoccoides
CCAGAGGGGGAGGGGCACGTGGCCTGCCCTAGGCCAGCCCTCTCTCTCTCCACTAAGGCCCATAAGGCCCACTATTTCTCCCGAGGGGGGGGGTGTTCTGGTAACCCTCCGACACTCCAGTTTTCTCCGAAACCACCCGGGACACTTTCGGTGTCTGAATATAGTCGTCCAATATATCGATCTTTACGTATCAACCATTTCAAGACTCCTTGTCATGTCCGTGACCATATCAGGGACTCCAAACTACCTTCGGTACATCAAAACACAAAAACTCAATACCGATCGTCACCGAACTTTAAGTGTGCGGACCCTACGGGTTCGAGAACTATGTAGACATCACAGAGACATGTCTCCAGTCAATAACCAATAGCGGAACCTCTCAGATGTTGGTTATTACCGAGTGGTCCCAGAGATACCTCTCCGACAATCGGAGTGACAAATCCTAATCTTGATCTATGCCAACTCAACAAGTACCATCAGATACACCTCTAGAGGACCGTTATAATCACCCAGTTACGTTGTGATGTTTGGTAGCACACAAAGTGTTCCTCTGGTAATCGGGAGTTGCATAACCTCATAGTCATAGGAACATGTATGAGTCATGAAGAAAGCAATAGCAGTAAACTAAACGATCAATTGCTAAGCTAACGGAATGGGTCAAGTCAATCATGTCATTCTCCTAATGATGTGATCCCGTTAATCAAATGGCAACTCATGTCTATGGTTAGGAAACTTAACCATCTTTGATTAATGAGCTAGTCAAGTAGAGGCATACTAGTGGCACTCTATTTGTCTATGTAATCACACATGTACTAAGTTTCCGGTTAATACAATTCTAGCATGAATAATAAACATTTATCATGATATGAGGAAATAAATGATAACTTTATTATTGCCTCTAGGGCATATTTCCTTCAGTATCCCACTTGCACTAGAGTCAATAATCTATATTACACAGTAATCATTCTAACACCCATTGAGCCTTAGTATTGATCATGTTTTGCTCGTGAGAGAGGCTTAGTCAACGGGTATGCAACATTCAGATCCATATGTATCTTGCAAATCTCTATGTCCCCCATCTGGACTTGATCGTGGATGGAATTGAAGCGTCTCTTGATGTGCTTGGTTCTCTTGTGAAATCTGGATTCCTTTGCCAAGGCAATTGCACCAGTATTGTCACAAAAGATTTTCATTGGACCCGATGCACTAGGTATGACACCTAGATCGGATATGAACTCCTTCATCCAGATGTAACCATTTAATATAAACCTTGATTTGCTGCTTCCGAAGCAGCAATGTACTCCACTTCACACGTAGATCCTGCCACGATGCTTTGTTTAGAACTGCTCCAACTGACAGCTCCACCGTTTAATATAAACATGTATCCGGTTTGCGATTTAGAATCGTCCGGATCAGTGTCAAAGCTTGCATCAACGTAACCATTTACGATGAGCTCTTTGTCACCTCCATAAACGAGAAACATATCCTTAGTCCTTTTCAGGTATTTCAGGATGTTCTTGACCGCTGTCTAGTGATCCACTCCTGGATTGCTTTGGTACCTCCCTGCTAAACTAATAGCAAGGCACACATCAGGTCTGGTACACAGCATTGCATACATGATAGAGCCCATGGCTGAAGCATAGGGAACATCTTTCATTTTCTATCTATCTTCTGAAGTGGTCGGGAAATGAGTCTTACTCAACTTCACACCTTGTACCACAGGCAAGAAACCTTTCTTTGCCTGATTCACTTTGAACTTCTTCAAAACTTTGTCAAGGTATGTGCTTTGTTAAAGTCCAATTAAGCGTCTTGACTTATCTCTATAGATCTTGATGCCCAATATGTAAGCAACTTCACCGAGGTCTTTCATTGAAAAACTCTTATTCAAATATCCTTTTATGCTATCCAGAAATTTTATATCATTTCCAATCAAAAATATGTCATCCACATATAATATTAGAAATGCTACAGAGCTCCCACTCACTTTCTTGTAAATACATGCTTCTCCAAAAGTCTGTATAAAACCATATGCTTTGATCACACTATCAAAAGTTTATTCCAACTCCGAGAGGCTTGCACCAGTCCATAAATGGATTGCTGGAGCTTGCATACTTTGTTAGCACCCTTTGGATCAATAAAACCTTCAGGTTGCATCATATACAACTCTTCTTCCAGAAATCCATTCAGGAATGCAGTCTTTACATCCATTTGCCAAATTTCATAATCATAAAATGGGGCAATAGCTAACATGATTTGGACGGACTTAAGCATCGCTACGGGTGAGAAGGTCTCATCGTAGTCAACTCCTTGAACTTGTCGAAAACCTTTCGCAACAAGTCGAGCTTTGTAGACAGTAACATTACCATCAGCGTTTGTCTTCTTCTTGAAGATCCATTAATTCTCGATGGCTTGCCGATCATCAGGCAAGTCAACAAAAGTCCACACTTTGTTCTCATACATGGATCCCATCTCAGATTTCATGTCTTCTAGCCATTTTGCGGAATCTGGGCTCATCATCGCTCCTTCATAGTTCGTAGGTTCGTCATGGTCTAGTAACATGACCTCCAAAACAGGATTACCGTACCACTCTGGTGCGGATCTTACTCTGGTTGACCTATGAGGTTAGGTAGTAATTTGATCTGAAGTTTCATGATCATCATCATTAGCTTCCTCACTAATTGGTGTAGGTGTCACAGGAACCGGTTTCCGTGATGAACTACTTTCCAATAAGGGAGCAGGTACAGTAACCTCATCAAGTTCTACTTTCCTCCCACTCACTTCTTTTGAGAGAAACTCCTTCTCTAGAAAGGATCCATTCTTAGCAACAAAAGTCTTGCCTTCGGAACTGTGATAGAAGGTGTTCCCAACTGTTTCTTTTTGGTATCCTATGAAGACACATTTCTCCGATTTGGGTTCGAGCTTATCGGGTTGAAGCTTTTTCACATAAGCGTCGCAATGCCAAACTTTAAGGAATAACAACTTTGGTTTCTTGACAAACCACAATTCATAAGGAGTCGTCTCAATGGATTTAGATGGTACCCTATTTAATGTGAATGCAGCCGTCTCTAAAGCATAACCCCAAAATGATAGCGATAAATCAATAAGAGACATCATAGATCGCTCCATATTTAGTAAAGTACGATTACGATGTTCGGACACACCATTACGCTGTGGTGTTCCGGGTGGCGTGAGTTGCGAAACTATTCCGCATTGTTTCAAATAAATACTTAACTCGTAACTCAAATATTCTCCTCCACAATCAGATCGTAGAAACTTTATTTTCTTGTTACGATGATTTTCCACTTCACTCTCAAATTCTTTGAACTTTTCAAATGTTTCAGACTTATGTTTCATCAAGTAGATATACCCATATCTGCTCAAATCATCCGTGAAGGTGAGAAAATAATGATATCCACCACGAGCCTCAACATTCATCGGACCACATACATCAGTATGTATGATTTCCAACAAATCTGTTGCTCTCTCCATTCTTCCGGAGAACGGTGTTTTAGTCATCTTGCCCATTAGGCATGGTTCGCAAGTACCAAGTGTTTCATAATCAAGTGATTCCAAAAGTCCATCAGAATGGAGTTTCTTCATGCGATTTAAACCAATATGACCCAAACAGCAGTGCCACAAATAAGTTGCACTACCATTATCAACTCTGCATCTTTTAGCTTCAATACTATGAATATGTGTATCTTCACTATCGAGATTCAAGAAGAGTAGACCACTTTTTAAGGGTGCATGACCATAAAAGATATTACTCATATAAATAGAACAACCATTATTCTTTGCTTTAAATGAATAACCGTCTCGCATTAAACAAGATCCAGATATAATGTTCATGCTCAACGCTGGCACCAAATAACAATTATTTGGGTCTAAAACTAATCCCGAAGGTAGATGTAGAGGTAGCGTGCCGATCGCGATCACATCGACTTTGGAACCATTTCCCATGCGCATCGTCACCTCGTCCTTTGCTAATCTTCGCTTAATCCATAGTCCATGTTTCGAGTTGCAAATATTAGCAACAGAACCAGTATCAAATACCCAGGCACTACTGCAAGAATTTGTAAGGTACACATCAATAACATGTATATCACATATACCTTTGTTCACCTTGCCATCCTTCTTATCCGCCAAATACTTGGGGCAGTTCCGCTTCCAGTGACCAATCTATTTGCAGTAGAAGAACTCAGTCTCAGGCTTAGGTCTAGACTTGGGTTTCTTCTCCTGAACAAAAACTTGTTTGTCGTTCTTCTTGAAGTTCCCCTTCTTCTTCCCTTTGCCCTTTTTCTTGAAACTGGTGGTCATGTTGACCATCAACACTTGATGCTCCTTCTTGATTTCTACCTCCGCAGCCTTTAGCATTGCGAAGAGCTCAGGAGTCGTCTTATCCATCCCTTGCATGTTATAGTTCATCACGAAGCTCTTGTAGCTTGGTGGCAGTGATTCAAGAATTCTGTCAATAACACTATCATCCGGAAGATTAACTCCCAGTTGAATCAAGTGATTGTTATACCCAGACATTCTGAGTATATGCTCACTGACAGAACTATTCTCCTCCATCTTGAAGCTGTAGAACTTATTGGAGACTTCATATATCTCAATCCGGGCATTTGCTTGAAATATTAACTTCGACTCCTGGAACATCACATATGCTCCATGATGTTCAAAACGTCGTTGAAGTCCCGATTCTAAGACGTAAAGCATGGCACACTAAACTATCGAGTAGTCATCAGCTTTGCTCTGCCAGACATTCATAACATCTGGTGTTGCTCCTACAGCAGGTTTGGCACCTAGCGGTGCTTCCAGGTCATAATTCTTCTGTGCAGCAATGAGGATAATCCTCAAGTTACGGACCCAGTCTGCGTAATTGCTACCATCATCTTTCAACTTTGCTTTCTCAAGGAACGTATTAAAATTCAACGGAACAACAGCACAGGCCATCTATCTACAACAACATAGACATGCAAAATACTATCAGGTACTAAGTTCATGCTAAATTAATGTTCAGTCAATCAAATTATTAAAGAACTCCCACTTAGATAGACATCCCTCTAATCATCTAAGCGATCACGTGATCCATATCAACTAAACCATGTCCGATCATCACGTGAGATGGAGTAGTTTTCAATGGTGAACATCACTATGTTGATCATATCTTCTATATGATTCATGCTCGACCTTTCGGTCTCCAGTGTTCCGAGGCCATATCTGCATATGCTAGGCTCGTCAAGTTTAATCCGAGTATTCTGCATGTGCAAAACTGGCTTGCACTCGTTGTATGTGAACGTAGAGCTTATCACACCCGATCATCACGTGGTGTCTCGGCACGACGAACTTTAGCAACGGTGCATACTCAGGGAGAACACTTGTACCTTGAAATTTAGTGAGAGATCATCTTATAATGCTACCGTCATTCTAAGCAAAAGAAGATGCATAAAAGATAAACATCACATGCAATCAATATAAGTGATATGATATGGCCATCATCATCTTGTGCTTGTGATCTCCATCTCCGAAGCACCGTCATGATCACCATCGTCACCGGCGCGACACCTTGATCTCCATCGTAGCATCGTAGTCGTCTCGCCAAATAATGCTTCTACGACTATCGCTACCACTTAGTGATAAAGTCAAGTCATTACAGGGCGGTTGCATTGCATACAATAAAGCGACAACCATATGGCTCCTTCCAGTAGCCAATAACTCGGTTACAAAACATGATCATCTCATACAATAAAATATAGCATCATGTCTTGACCATATCATTTCACAACATGCCCTGCAAAAACAAGTTAGACGTGGCTGCTACGGGCTGAGCAAGAACCGTTCTTACCTACGCATCAAAACCACAATGATAGTTTGTCAAGTTAGTGTTGTTTTAACCTTCTCAAGGACTGGGCGTAGCCACACTCGATTCAACTAAAGTTTGGGAAACTGACACCCACCAGCCACCTGTGGGCAAAGCACGTCGGTAGAACCAGTCTCGCGTAAGCATATGCGTAATGTCAGTCCGGGCCGCTTCATCCAACAATACCGCCGAACCAAAGTGTGACATGCTGGTAAGCAGTATGACTTGTATCGTCCACAACTCACTTGTGTTCTACTCGTGCATATAACATCTACGCATAAACCTGGCTTTGATACCACTGTTGGGGAATGTAGTAATTTCAAAATTTTCCTACACACACACAGGATCATGGTGATGCATAGCAATGAGAGGGGAGAGTGTGTCCACGTACCCTCGTTAAACAAAAGCGGAAGCATTAGGACAACGCGGTTGATGTAGTTGTACATCTTCACGATCCGACCGATCCAAGTACCGAACACATGACACCTCCGAGTTCAGCACACGTTCAGCTCGATGACGTCACAGGAACTCCGATCTAGCAGAGCTTCACGGGAGAGTTCCATCAGCACAGCGGCGTGATGACGGTGATGATGATGCTACCAACGCAGGGCTTCGCCTAAGCACCGCTACGATATGATCAAGGTGGATTATGGTCGCGGGGGGCACCGCACATGGCTGAGAGAGATCAACAGATCAACTTGTGTCTCTGGAGGTGCCCCTGCCCCCGTATATAAAGGAGCAAGGGGGGAGGCCGGCCGGCCCCTGTAGGCGTGCCAGGAGGAGTAGGACTCCCCTCTTTCCTACTCCTACTAGGAGGGGGAAAGGAAGGGGGAGAGGGAGAAGGAAAGGGGGGCGCCCCCTCTCCTAGTCCAATTCGGACCAGAGGGGGAGGGGCATGCGGTCTGCCCTAGGCCAGCCCTCTCTCTCTCCGCTAAGGCCCATAAGGACAACTATTTCTCCCGGGGGGTTCCGGTAACCCTCCGGCACTCCGGTTTTCTCCGAAACCACCCGGAACACTTCCGGTGTCCGAATATAGTCGTCCAATATATAGATCTTTACATTTCAACCATTTCGAGACTCCTCGTCATGTCCGAGCTCATATTCGGGACTCCGAACTACCTTCGGTACATCAAAACATAAAAACTCATAATACTGATCGTCACCGAACTTTAAGCGTGCGGACCCTATGGGTTCGAAAACTATGTGGACATGACCAAGACACGTCTCCGGTCAATAACCAATAGCGGAACCTGGATGCTCATATTGGCTCCCACATATTCTATGAAGATCTTTATCAGTCAAACCGCATAACAACATATGTTGTTCCCTTTGTCATCGGTATGTTACTTGCCCAAGAGTCGATCGTAAGTATCTCAATACCTAGTTCAATCTCGTTACCGGAAAGTCTCTTTACTCGTTCCATAATACACCATCTCGCAACTAACTCATTAGTTACAATGCTTGCAAGGCTTATAGTGATGTGCATTCCGAGTGGGCCCAGAGATACCTCTCCAACAATCGGAGTGACAAATCCTAATCTTGATCTATGAAAACTGAAAAAGTACCATCAGAGACACCTGTAGAGAACCTTTATAATCACCCAATTATGTTGTGATGTTTGTTATCACACAAAGTGTTCCTCCGGTAATCAGGAGTTTCATATACTCATAGTCATAGGAACATGTGTTAAGCTAACGGAATGGGTTAAGTCAATCACATCATTGTCCTAATGATGTGATCCCGTTAATCAAATGACAACTCATGTCTATGGTTACGAAACTTAACCATCTTTGATTAATGAGCTAGTCAAGTAGAGGCATACTAGTGGCACTCTGTTTGTCTATGTATTCACACATGTACTAAGTTTCTGGTTAATACAATTCTAGCATGAATAATAAACATTTATCATGATATGAGGAAATAAATAATAACTTTATTATTGCCTCTAGGGCATATTTCCTTCAAGTTCATCTCTTGTATCTAATCTTTCTATCCAAACCTCAGATTGGTACCTGTGGGATGCTAGTAGTGTTGATTACTCTTTGTAGTTGATGCTAGTTGGTTTACTTGGTGGATGATCATATGTTCAGATCCATTATGCATATTAATACCTCTCTGATTATGAACATGAATATGCTTTGTGAGTAGTTACGTTTGTTCCTGAGGACATGGGAGAAGTCTTGCTATAAGTAGTCATGTGAATTTGGTATTCGTTCGATATTTTGATGAGATGTATGTTGTCATCCCTCTAGTGGTGTCATGTGAACATCGACTACATGACACTTCACCATTGTTTGGGCCTAGAGGGAGGCATTGGGAGGTAATAAGTAGATGATGGGTTGCTAGAGTGACAGAAGCTTAAACCCTAGTTTATGCATTGCTTCGTAAGGGGCTGATTTGGATCCATATGTTTCATGCTATGTTTAGGTCTACCTTAATACTTCTGTTGTAGTTGCAGATGCTTGCAATGGGGGTTAATTATAAGTGGGATGCTTTTCCAAGTAATGACAGTACCCAAGCACCGGTCCTCCCACATATCAAATTATCAAAGTACCGAATGCGAATCATATGAACGTGATGAAAACTAGCTTGACGATAATTCCCATGTGTCCTCGGGAGCGCTTTTCTTCATATAAGAGTTTGTCCAGGCTTGTCCTTTGCTGCAAAAAGGATTGGGCCATCTTGATGCACCTTATTTACTTTTATTACTTGCTACTCGTTACAAATTACCTTATCACAAAACTATCTGTCGATAGTTTCAGTGCTTGCAGAGAATACCTTACTGAAAACCGCTTATCATTTTCTTCTGCTCCTCGTTGGGTTCGACACTCTTACTTATCGAAAAGGCTACGATAGATCCCCTACACTTGTGGTTCGTCAAGACTCTTTTCTGGCGCCGTTGCTAGGGAGTGAAGCGCCTTTGGTAGGTGGAATTTGGTAAGGACAAATTTATATAGTGTGCTGAAATTTACTGTCACTTGTTACTATGGAACATAATCCTTTGAGGGGATTGTTCAGGGTATCTTCACCCCGACCAGTAGAGAAAAGAGTTTCTCCTCAACCTATTGAACCTACTGAAAATGTTTACTTTGAAATTCCTTCAGGTATGATAGAGAAACTGCTAGCTAATCCTTTCACAGGTGATGGAACATTGCATCCCGATTTACACTTAATCTATGTGGATGAAGTTTGTGGATTATTTAAGCTTGCAGGTATGCCCGATGATGTTGTCAAGAAGAAGGTCTTCCCTTTATCTTTGAAGGGAGAGGCATTGAAATGGTATATGCTATGTGATGATATGGGATCATGGGACTACAAGCGATTGAAATTGGAATTTCATCAGAAGTTGTATCCTATGCATCTTGTTCATCGTGATCGTGATTATATATATAATTTTTGGCCTCGTGAAGGAGAAAGCATCGCTCAAGCTTGGGGGAGGCTTAAGTCAATGTTATATTCATGCCCCAACCATGAGCTCTCAAAATAAATTATTATTCAAAAAATTTATGCTCGGCTTTCTCTCAGTAATCGCTCCATGCTCGATACTTCTTGTACTGGATCTTTCATGATGAAGACTATTGAATCAAAATGGGATTTATTGGAAAGAATTAAACGCAACTCTGAAGATTGGGACCTCGATGAAGGTAAGGAGTCAGGTATAACACCTAAGTTTGATTGTGTTAAATCTTTTATGGATACCAATGCTTTCCGTGAATTTAGCACTAAATATGGACTTGACCCTGAGATAGTAGCTTCTTTCTGTGAATCCTTTGCTACTCATGTTGATCTCCCTAGGGATAAGTGGTTTAAATATAATCCTCCCATTGAAGTAAAAGTAGCACCTATTAAAGTTGAAGAAAAGACTATCACTTATAATGATCATGTTGTTCCTGCTGCTTATATTGAGAAACCACCTTTCGCTGTTAGAATAAAGGATCATGCTAAAGCTTCAACTGTGTTAACAAAAGTAAAATTAAGACACCTAAATCCCCTGAGCAAATTAAAGTTGAACCTAGTATTGCTATGGTTAAAGATCTCTTGGCCGATAATATTGATGGGCATGTTATTTACTTCTGCAATGAAGCTGCTAGAATTGCTAGACCTGATGCTAAAAATAAACATAGACATGTTGTAGGCATGCCTATTATTTCTGTTAAAATAGGAGATCATTGGTATCATGGCTTATGTGATATGGGTGTTAGTGCAAGTGCAATACCTCATTCCTTATACCAAGAAATTATGCATGATATTGCACCTGCTGAGATAGAAGAGATTGATGTTACAATTAAGCTTGCCAATAGAGATACTATTTCACCAGTTGGGATTGTTAGAGATGTTGAAGTCTTGTGTGGGAAAGTTAAATACCCTTCTGATTTTCTTGTTCTTGGTTCTCCACAAGATATCTTTTGTCCCATTATATTTGGTAGACCCTTCTTGAATTCTGTTAATGCTAAGATAGACTGCAATAAGGATATTGTTTCTGTTGGTTTAGGGGATATGTCTCATGAGTTTAATTTTGCTAAATTCCATAGACAACCCCATGATAAAGAATTTCCTAGTAAAGATGAAATTATTGGTCTTGCTTCTATTGCCGTGCCTCCTACTGATCCTTTAGAACAATATTTGCTAAACCATAAAAATGATATGTTTATGAATGAGAGAATGGAAATAGATGAAGTATTCTTTAAACATGGACCTATTCTGAAACACAACTTGCCTGTTGAAATCCTAGGGCATACTCCTCCACCTAAGGGTGATCCCGTGTTTGAGCTTAAACCATTGCCTGGTACTCTTAAATATGCTTATCTTGATGAAAAGAAGATATATCATGTTATTATTAGTGCTTACATTTTAGAGCATGAGGAAGAGAGATTATTCAAAACTCTGAAGAAGCACCGTGCTACTATTGGATATACTCTGGATGATCTTAAGGGCATTAGTCCCACTCTATGTCAACACAAAATAAATTTGGAGAAAGACGCCAAACTAGTTATTGATCACCAACGACGGCTAAATCCTAAGATGAAAGAAGTGGTAAGAAAAGAAATATTAAATCTCCTTGAAGCAGGTATAATTTATCCCGTTGCTGATAGTCACTGGGTAAGCCATGTCCATTGTGTCCATAAGAAGGGAGGTATTACTGTCGTTCCTAATGATAAAGATGAATTGATTCCGCAAAGAATTATTACAGGTTATAGGATGGTGATTGATTTCCACAAATTAAATAAAGCTACTAATACCTTTTATTAATCAAATGCTAGAAAGATTATCCAAACTTACACTTTTTTGCTTTCTAGATGGTTACTCTGGTTTCTCTCAAATACATGTGTCGGCTGATGATCAAGAAAAGACTACTTTTACTTGCCCTTTCGGTACCTTTGCCTATAGACGTATGCCTTTTGGTTTATGTAATGCACCTGCTATATTTCAAAGATGCATGATGGCTATATTCTCTGTCTTTTGTGAAAAGATTTGCGAAGTTTTCGTGGATGATTTCTGTGTTTATGGATCCTCTTTTGATGATTGCTTTAGCAACCTTGATCGAGTTTTGCAGAGATGTGAAGAAACTAACCTTGTCTTGAATTGGGAGAAGTGCCACTTTATGGTTAATGAAGGTATTGTCTTGGGGCATAAAATTTCTAAAAGAGGTATTGAAGTTGACAAAGCTAAAGCTGATGCTATTGAAAAGATGCCGTGTCCCAAGGACATCAATGATATAAGAAGTTTCCTTGGTCATGCCGATTTTTATAGGAGGGTCATTAAGAACTTCTCAAAAATTTCCAAGCCTCTGACTAACCTATTACAAAAAGATATTCCTTTTGTCTTTGATGATGATTGGGTAGAAGCATTTGAAATACTTAAGAAAGCCTTGATTTCTGCACCTATTTTTCAGCCACCTGATTGGAATTTACCCTTTGAAATCATGTGTGATGCTAGTGACTATGTTGTAGGTGCTGTTCTAGGACAATGAGTTGATAAAAAATTAAATGTTATCGAATATGCTAGTAAAACTCTAGACAATGCCAAAGAAATTATGCTACTACTGAAAGAGAATTCTTAGCAGTTTTATTTGTTTGTGATAAGTTCAGACCTTATATTGTTGATTCTAAAGTAACTATTCAAAATGATCATGCTTCTATTAAATATCTTATGGAAAAGAAAGATGCTAAACCTAGACTTATTAGATGGGTTCTCTTGCTACAAGAATTTGATTTGCATATTATTGATAGAAAGGGAGCCGAGAACCCCGTTGGAGACAACTTATCTAGGTTAGAAAATGTCCTTGATGACCCACTACCTATTGATGATAGCTTTCCTGATGAACAATTAGCTGGCATAAATGCTTCTCGTACTACTCAATGGTATGTTGATTATGCTAATTACATTGTTGCTAAATTTATACCACCTAGTTTCACATACCAGCAAAAGAAAAAGTTCTTCTATGATTTAAGACATTACTTCTGGGATGACCCACATCTTTATAAAGAAGGAGTAGATGGTGTTATTAGACGTTGTGTACCTGAGCATGAACAGGAACATATCTTACGCAATTGTCACTCCGAGGCTTATGGAGGACACCATGCTGGAGATAGAACTGCACATAAGGTATTGCAATCCGGTTTTTATTGGCCTACTCTCTACAAGGATGCCCGTAAGTTTGCCTTATCTTGTGATGAATGTTAAAGAATTGGTAATATTAATAGACGTCAAGAAATGTCTATAAATTATTCACTTGTTATTGAACCATTTGATGTTTGGGGCTTTGATTATATGGGACCTTTTCCTTCCTCTAATGGATACACACATATTCTAGTTGTTGTTGATTATGTTACTAAGTTGGTAGAAGCTATTCCAACTAGTAGTGCTGATCATAACACCTCTATTAAGATGCTTAAAGAAGTTATTTTTCTGAGGTTTGGAGTCCCTAGATATTTAATGACTGATGGTGGTTCACATTTCATTCATGGTGCTTTTTGTAAAATGCTTGCTAAGTATGATGTTAATCATAGAATTGCATCTCCATATCATCCACAGTCTAGTGGTCAAGTAGAATTGAGTAACAGAGAGCTCAAATTAATTTGCAAAAGACTGTTAATAGATCTAGAAAGAATTGGTCCAAGAAACTTGATGATGCATTATTGGCCTATAGAACTACATATAAAAATCCTATGGGTATGTCTCCATATAAAATGGTTTATGGTAAAGCATGTCACTTACCTCTTGAATTAGAACATAAGGCATATTGGGCTATTAAAGAGCTCAACTATGACTTCAAACTTGCTGCTGAGAAGAGGCTTTTTGACATTAGCTCACTTGATGAATGGAGAACCCAGTCTAATGAAAATGCCAAACTGTTTAAAGAAAAAGGTTAAAAGATGGCATGATAAAAGGATACAAAAACGTGAGTTCAATGTAGGTGATTGATACGTCTCCAACATATCTATAATTTTTGATTGCTCCATGCTATATTATCTACTGTTTTGGACGATTATGGGCTTTGTTATACACTTTTATATCATTTTTGGGACTAACCTATTAACCCAGAGCCCAGTGCCAGTTTCTATTTTTACCTTGTTTTCGGGTTAGAAAAGGAAAACCAAACGGAGTCCAATTGACCTGAAACTTCACGGAACCCATTTTTGGATGGAAAGAATCCCAGAAGACTTGAAGTGCACGTAAGGGAAGCTTCAAGGAGGCCACGAGGTAGGGGGCGCTCCCACCCCCCTGGGCGCGCCCTCCACCCTCGTGCCCCCCTCACGTACTTCTTCCGCCTATATATCTCCATATACCCTAAAAACATCAAAGTGCACAATAGACCGGGAGTTCTGCCGCCAGAAGCCTCCATAGCCACCGAAAGCCAATCTAGACCCGTTCCGGCACCTTTCCAGAAGGGGGAATCCCTCTCTTGTGGCCATCTTCATCATCTCGGTGCTCTCCATGACGAGGAGGGAGTAGTTCTCCCTCGGGGCTGAGGGTATGTACAAGTAGCTATGTGTTTGATCTCTCTCTCTCTTTCTCTATCTCTCGTGTTCTTGATTTGGCACGATCTTGATGTATCGCGAGCTTTGCTATTATAGTTGGATCTTATGTTTCTCCTCCCCCTCTACTCTCTTGTAATGGATTGAGTTTCCCCTTTGAAGTTATTTTATCAGATTGAGTCTTTAAAGATTTGAGAACACTTGATGTATGTCTTGCCGTGTGTATCTGCGGTGACAATGGGATACCACGTGATTCACTTGATGTATGTTTTGGTGATCAACTTGAGGGTTCCGCCCATGAACCTATGCATAGGGGTTGGCACACGTTTTCTTCGTGATTCTCCGGTAGAAACTTTGGGGCACTCTTCGAGGTCTTATGTGTTGGTTGATTAGATGAATCTGAGATTGTGTGACGCATATCGTACAATCATACCCACGGATACTTGAGGTGACATTGGAGTATCTAGGTGACATTAGGGTTTTGGTTGATTTGTGTCTTAAGGTGTTATTCTAGTACAAACTCTAGGGCTGTTTGTGACACTTATAGGAATAGCCCAATGGATTGATTGGAAAGAATAACTTTGAGGTGGTTTCGTACCCTACCATAATCTCTTTGTTTGTTCTCCGCTATTAGTGACTTTGGAGTGACTCTTTGTTGCATGTTGAGGGATAGTTATGTGATCCAATTATGTTAGTATTGTTGAGGGAACTTGCAGTAGCGAAAGTATGAACCCTAGGCCTTGTTTCAACACATTGCAATACCGTTTACGCTCACTTTTATCATTAGTTACCTTGCTGTTTTTATATTTTCAGATTACAAATACCTTTATCTACCATCCATATACCACGTGTATCACCATCTCTTCGCCGAACTAGTGCACCTATGCAATTTACCATTGTATTGGGTGTGTTGGGGACACAAGAGACTCTTTGTTATTTGGTTGCAGTGTTGCTTGAGAGAGACCATCTTCATCCTACACCTCCTACGGATTGATAAACCTTAGGTCATCCACTTGAGGGAAATTTGCTACTGTCCTACAAACCTCTGCACTTGGAGGCCCAACAACGTCTACAAGAAGAAGGTTGTGTAGTAGACATCAAGCTCTTTTCTGGCGCCGTTGCCGGGGAGGTTAGCGGTTGAAGGCATATCTTTAGATCTTGCAATCGAGTCTTTTAGTTTCTTGTTTTATCACTAGTTTAGTTTATAATATAAAACTATAAAAAATAGAATTGAGTTTGTCTCATATGCTTCACCTTTTTAATATCTTTCGTGAGTATGATGGAAATGATAATTGTGCTCAAGTGCAAGAAGAAGAAATCTATAAAATGTTTGGCACTAAATATTTGAATGATGAGCATGATTGCAACATTGTTAGTATGAATTCCTTGAATATCCATCATTCTAATGATATGCAAAGCCACAAGCTTGTGGAAGCTATGTTTGATGAAGATGATATTTTTTGTCCCCCAAGTTTTGATGAGCAAATTTATTATGATGAAAGCATGCCTCCTATCTATGATGATTATTGTGATGACACGTATGCTTTAAAGAATAATGATAACCATGAAAGTTGTCATCTTGATCTTAATTTTTAATCACATGATAGTTATTTTGTTGAGTTTGCTCCCACTATTATTCATGAGAAGAATTTTGCTTATGTGGAGAGTAGTAAATTTTCTATGCTTGTAGATCATGAAAAGAATTCTATATGTGATGGTTATATTGTTGAATTCATTCATGATGCTACTGAAAATTATTATGAGGGAGGAACATATGCTTGTAGGAATTTCAATAATATCAAGTTTCCTCTCTATGTGCTTAAAGTTTTGAAGTTATGCTTGTTTTACCTTCCTATGCAAGTTGATTATTGTTCCCATAAGTTGTTTGCTCACAAAACCCCTATGAATAGGAAGTGGGTTAGACTTAAATGTGTTAGTCATATTCTTCATGATGCTCTCTTTATGTTTCAATTCCTAACCTTTATGTGAGCATCATTGCAAACATCGTGCCTAGCTAGGGGCGTTAAACGATAGCGCTTGTTGGGAGGCAACCCAACTTTATTTTTTTGCTCCTACTTAGTAATAAATCAATTATTTATCCTCTATTTTGGTTGTGTTTTTGTGTTTAATTAGTGTTTGTTCCAAGTAGAACCGTTGGGAAGACTTGGGGAAAGTCTTGTTGATCTTGCTGTTAAAAAACAGAAACTTTAGCGCTCACGGGATTTGCTGCCAGTTTTTATTGGAGAGTGCTATCTCGTTAAATATTTTTGCAGATTATTAATAGATAAATTCCTAAGGTCCAGAAATGTATTTGAGAATTTTATGAGTTCCAGAAGTATACGTTTGATCCAGATTACTACAGACTGTTCCGTTTTTGACAGATTTTGTTTTCCATGTGTTGTTTACTTATTTTGGTGAATCTATGGCTAGTAAAATAGTTTATAAACCATAGAGAAGTTGTAATACATTAAGTTTAACACCAATATAAATAAATAATGAGTTCATTACAGTACCTTGAAGTGGTGATTTATTTTCTTATACTAACGGAGCTTACGAGTTTTCTGTTAAGTTTTGTGTTGTGAAGTATTCAAGTTCTGGGTAAGGATTCAATGGACTATGGAATAAGAAGTGGCAAGAGACTAAGCTTTTGGATTCCCAAGGCAACCCAAGGTAATATTCAAGGATAGCCAAGAACCTAAGCTTGGGGATGCCCCGGAAGGCATCCCCTCTTTCGTCTTCGTTCATCGGTAACTTTACTTGGAGCTATATTTTTATTCACAAGATGATATCTGTTTTGCTTGGAGTGTCAATTTATTTTGTTAAGATTTTCTTGCTGTTATTTATAACAATGTTTTGCATCTTTTATTTCAATAAAATTGGCATTTATAGCCTTTACTATGCCTATTTTAGAAGTCCACATGTTGCTGTTTGAAGACAGAAAGTTTACTGCTGTTGCAATAATTACCTAGAAAAGTAAGAATGTGATAAAATGTTGAAACCTTTTGCATATTAAGATCTGATAAATTTACTACAGTGGGAATTTTCTTTCATAATTTTTGGAGCTAGGGAAGTATGGATATTGCTGCATTCTTTACAGACTGTCCTGTTTAGGCAGATTGCTGTTATGTTTGCATTGTTTGCATATGTTTGCTTCTTTAATGATTCTATTTTAGGATAGGACTATTAAATATGCAGAGGCATTTAGTATGAAATGTTGAATAATAATTTTAGTGATTTGCTATAGTAGAGTATGATAAGATTTTTGCAATGGTTTATACTAACTTATCTCACGAGTTCTTGTTGAGTTTTGTGTGGATGAAGCTTTTGAGATTTAGGGAGACCGTGATATGAGAGGAATTAAGGAGACACAAAAGCTCAAGCTTGGGGATGCCCAAGGCATCCCAAGATAATATTTCAAGAGGTCTCAAGCGTCTAAGCTTGGGGATGCCCCGGTTGGCATCCCACCTTTCTTCTTCAACAACTATCGGTTAGTTTCGGTTGATCCTAAGTTTTTGCTTCTTCACATGATGTTTGCCATTCTTAGAATGTCATTTTATTTTGTTTTGCTTGATGTTTGAATAAAATACCAAGATCTGAAATTATTTAATGTTAGAGAGTCTTCACATAATTGCATAATTATTCGACTACTCATTGGTCTTCACTTATATCTTTCGGAGTAGTTTATCATTTGCTCTAGTGCTTCACTTATATCTTTTTAGAGCACGGTGGTGGTTTTATTTTGAAGAAATAGATGAACTATCGTGCTTCATTTATATTATTTTGAGAGTCTTTAGAACAGCATGGTAATTTGCTTTGGTTATTAATTTAGTCCTAATATGATGGGCATCCAAGAGGGATATAATAAAACTTTCATATAGAGTGCATTGAATACTATGAGAAGTTTGATACTTGATGATTGTTTTGAGATATGAAGATGGTGATATTAGAGTCATGCTAGTTGAGTAGTTGTGACTTTGAGAAATACTTGTGTTGAAGTTTGTGATTCCCGTAGCATGCACGTATGGTGAACCATTATGTGATGAAGACAGCGCATGATTTATTTATTGATTGCCTTCCTTATGAGTGGCGGTCGGGGACGAGCGATGGTCTTTTCCTACCAATCTACCCCCTAGGAGCATGCGCATAGTACTTTGTTTCGGTAACTAATAGATTTTTGCAATAAGTATGCGAGTTCTTTATGACTAATGTTGATTCCATGGATTATACGCACTCTCACCCTTCCACCATTGCTAGCATCTCTATTACCGCGCAACTTTCGCCGGTACCATAAAACCACCATACCTACCTATTATGGCATTTCCATAGCCATTCCGAGATATATTGCCATGCAACTTTCCACCGTTCCGTTATTATGACACGCTTCATCATTGTCATATTGCTTTGCATGATCATGTAGTTGACATTGTATTTGTGGCAAAGCTACCGTTCATAATTCTTTCATACATGTCACTCATGAGTCATTGCACATCCCGGTACACCACCGGAGGTATTCATATAGAGTCATATTTTGTTCTAAGTATCGAGTTGTAATTCTTGAGTTGTAAGTAAATAAAAGTGTGATGATCATCATTATTAGAGCATTGTCTCAATGAGGAAAGGATGATGGAGACTATGATTCCCCCACAAGTCGGGATGAGACCCCAGACAAAAATAAATAAATAAAAGAGGCCAAAGAAGCCCAAAAAAGAGAAAAGAGGCCATGAAAAAAAGAGAAACGCCCAAATAAAAAAAATAAAAAATGAGAGAAAAAGAGAGAAGGGGCAATGCTACTATCCTTTTACCTCCCTTGTGCTTCAAAGTAGCACCATGATCTTCATGATAGAGAGTCTCCTATGTTGTCACTTTCATATACTAGTGGGAATCTTTCATTATAGAACTTGGCTTCTATATTCCAATGATGGGCTTCCTCAATTTTCCCTAGGTCTTCGTGAGCAAGCGAGTTGGATGCACACCCACTTAGTTTCTTCTTGAGCTTTCATATACTTATAGCTCTAGTGCATCCGTTGCATGGCAATCCCTACTCACTCACATTGATATCTATTGATGGGCATCTCCATAGACCGTTGATACGCCTAGTTGATGTGAGATTATCTTCTCCTTTTTGTCTTCTCCACAACCACCATTCTATTCCATTTATAGTGCTATATCCATGGCTCACGCTCATATATTGCGTAAAGATTGAAAAGGTTTGAGAACATCAAAAGTATGAAACAATTGCTTGGCTTGTCATCGGGGTTGTGCATGATTTAAATATTTTGTGTGGTGAAGATGGAGCATAGCCAGACTATATGATTTTGTAGGGATAGCTTTCTTTGGCCATGCTATTTTGAGAAGACATGATTGCTTAGTTAGTATGCTTGAAGTATTATTATTTTTATGTCAATATGAAATTTTATCTTGAATCTTTCGGATCTGAATATTCATGCCACACTTAAGAAGAATTACATTGAAATTATGCCAAGTAGCATTCCACATCCAAAATTCTGTTTTTTATCATTTACCTACTCAAGGACGAGCAGGAATTAAGCTTGGGGATGCTGATACGTCTCCAACGTATCTATAATTTTTGATTGCTCCATGCTATATTATCTACTGTTTTGGATGTTTATGGGCTTTGTTATACACTTTTATATCATTTTTGGGACTAACCTATTAACCCAGAGCCCACTGCCAGTTTCTGTTTTTACCATGTTTTAGGGTTTCGAAGAAAAGGAAAACCAAACGGAGTCCAATTGACCTGAAACTTCACGGAACCCATTTTTGGAAGGAAAGAAGCCCAGAAGACTTGAAGTGCACGTAAGGGAAGCTTCGAGGAGGCCACAAGGTAGGGGGGCGCGCCCACCCCTAGGCGCGCCCTCCACCCTCATGGGCCCCTCGTGGTCCCCCTGACGTACTTCTTCCGCCTATATATCTCCATATACCCTAAAAACATCAAAGAGCACAATAGATCGGGAGTTTCGCTGCCAGAAGCCTCCGTAGCCACCGAAAGCCAATCTAGACCCGTTTCGGCACCCTGGCGGAGGGGGGAATTCCACTCCGGTGTCCATCTTCATCATCCCAGTGCTCTCCATGACGAGGAGGGAGTAGTTCTCCCTTGGGGCTGAGGGTATGTACCAGTAGCTATGTGTTTGATCTCTCTCTCTCTCTCGTGTTCTTGATTTGGCACGATCTTGATGTATTGCGAGCTTTGTTATTATAGTTGGATCTTATGTTTCTCCTCCCCCTCTACTCTCTTGTAATGGATTGAGTTTCCCCTTTGAAGTTATTTTAGCGGATTGAGTCTTTAAAGATTTGAGAACACTTGATGTATGTCTTGCCGTGCGTATGTGTGGTGACAATGGGATACCACGTGATTCACTTGATGTATGTTTTGGTGATCAACTTGTGGGTTCCGCCCATGAACCTATGCATAGGGGTTGGCACACGTTTTCATCGTGATTCTCCGGTAGAAACTTTGGGGCACTCTTCGAGGTCTTATGTGTTGGTTGATTAGATGAATCTGAGATTGTGTGATGCATATCGTATAATCATACCCACGGATACTTGAGGTGGCATTGGAGTATCTAGGTGACATTAGGATTTTGGTTGATTTGTGTCTTAAGGTGTTATTCTAGTACGAACTCTAGGGCTGTTTGTGACACTTATAGGAATAGTGTAGCGACCAGACCTCAAACGGTCCAATCTCTGTGCTCCGGTGTCATCCCTGGATCAGTAATGCTGACACCACACAGTACTTGAAGGATTTATAACAAAGTAGCAATCACACACTTATTACACTGAATGTCTCAAAAGAGAACTTATTACAATAAATATGGCTTAAGGCCATCTAATAACGATAACAGAGGAAGGCTTGGAAGATAAGTGAGTCCATCAACTCCAACGGCATTACTGAGTATAGAACCACGACCTATAGGCACCTTACTTGTCGGCTGAAAAGTCTGCAACATGAACGTTGCAGCCCGAAACGGGTCAGCACATGGAATATGCTGGCAATGTAACACATAGAGAGCAATGAAGGAATAAGACTATACTACATGCATATTTGGCTGGTGGAAAGCTCTATGGTTACAATTTGCGTAAAGCCAATTTTTCCCTACTGCAAAGGAATACATTTTATTTAACTATCATGGTGGTTGTTAAACATTGAGAGTGTAGACACCCTCTCAATCCCAATTAAACATCATCATTAGAACCCAACAAAATTAATTAGAGTAACATGATGAGATTCACATGATAATCCGAGTACTAGATACTCAAGATGTCGATAACCGGGGACACGGCTAACCATGATTAGTTTATACACTCTGCAGAGGTTTGCGCACTTTTCCCCACAAGACTCGATCTCCTCCGTTGGGATTCTCGCACTACATGGTGTTTGAGAAACGGATGACTGAGACATAGTCTTTCAGAAGCGCTAGCACCTTACGATCGGGTAGACCGTTACACCTACTTTCCCCTACATCTGCTAGTCTACCACTGTAAGAGTTCGCACAACTGAATCAACTATGCTAGAGCCCATAGTAGCTTGTGGCTGCACACGAAAGTTTCTAGTAGGAATAATCTCATGATCCCTTTGAGCCTGGGTGGCGGTCCAAAATAAAAACAGGCAATCACTGGAATACACAGGCGCCTCAATCCACCCAGATGTGTATTTAAGTTGCCACCTTAGATAAACCATTAATTTAACAAACTCACATCTGTCATGGATACACTCACCCAATCCATGTCTACTAGCATAGCATGGCAGAATAAGCAAACGTTGAAGTAACTCCCAAAGGTTTGATAATAACAGGTAATAGGTACTACCTCATCTACTTCCCAAACCCACAATTTAATTAGATCCTAATCATGCAATGTGCGAGGATTTATCTAATGCAATAAAAACTGGGTAATAGGAGGTATGATCAAAGTGTTACTTGCCTTGCTGATGATCCGCAAAACCAAGCGATTCGAAGTAGCAAGCGGCGCACTCCGGGTACTCTATCGCAAATAAACAAACATACAATAAGTACTCAACTAATGCATAGGTAAAACTCAAATAAGAGATCTAACCAGAAAGTTCAACTTAAGAACTCCGGTTGGCAAAAAGAATCCAACCGAACGAAGCAACGAAAGACAAACGACAAAAGAAACAAGCTTCATTTACTAATCTGGATCTAGGTCAAATTTTACAGACGCAAAAACTTGTTTGAGTTGGTTAAACGGAAAGAGGGTTTCGAGACGAAACTCCAGGCGCTTGAATCGCATGATTCCGATAAACGAGCGAAAAGTTATACTAGAACGAATATCGGATCAGAAATCGCGATCAGAAAAATCGCGGAATAAATCCAAGAAAAAGAAAAAATGACGAACAGATTAACGAACGAACGTTCGTTATCTGGATCTAAACGATGAACGCGTTCGTTAAAACGAACGAACGAGCGAACGCTCGCTAATTAACCTAAACCGGAAAAAAACCGATCTACTAAAAACGGAAACAAAAGAACCGAAAATAAACCAGACGGTTTTTCGGGGAAAACCGACATCGGCGGCGGATTTGACCTTGTCGGCGGAGGCGGGTTCCGGCGGCGGCGGGCGGCAGCGCGGGTGGCTTAGGGTTAGGGTTGGGGTGGCGGCGGCTTTGGGCTGGTCGGGCCCCGGGGTCGCGCTATAAAAAGGCCTCGGCCAGGGAGTCCTGGCCGGACACGGCCCGTAGGTCGGTTCGGACTTT
This sequence comes from Triticum dicoccoides, assembly GCF_002162155.2. NCBI lineage: Eukaryota > Viridiplantae > Streptophyta > Magnoliopsida > Poales > Poaceae > Triticum > Triticum dicoccoides. Next base: position 180,593,489 of record NC_041384.1, read on the forward strand.
TTTTTAAATAATTACGCTCAGAAAAAAAAGAAATACTAAACGGACTCCAAAAATCCCGAAATAAATTTTCCCCGGCTTCAAAAATCAAGCCGCACAGGATGAACATTTATTTGTGGCCTAAATGCAATTTTGAAAAACGCGCGTTTTTGCTAAATTCAAATAAAATAGCAAATAAAACCAAAATAAAATCGTATTTGACTTTTTTATTAAATCCTCAATATCTCTTTATTTTGGGAAATTCATTTTATTCCCTCTCTCATATTTTTATAATAGAAATAATTGAAGATAAAATAAATAAAATCAAAAGATCCTATTTTCAAAATTTGAAAAACCTCAAATATGAAAATACCGAAATCCCCAACTCTCTCCGAGGGTCCTTGAGTTACGTGAAATTTCTAGGATCAACCAAAATGCAATAAAACATGATATGCAAAGATGATCTATTGTATAACATTCCAAATTGAAAATTTGGGATGTTACAAATAGCCCAACGGATTGATTGGAAAGAATAACTTTGAGGTGGTTTTGTACCCTACCATGATCTCTTCGTTTGTTCTCCGCTATTAGTGACTTTGGAGTGACTCTTGATACGTCTCCGTTGTATCTACTTTTCCAAACACTTTTGCCCTTGTTTTGGACTCTAACTTGTATGATTTGAATGGAACTAACCCGGACTGACGCTGTTTTCAGCAGAATTACCATGGTGTTGTTTTATGTGCAGAAAACAAATATTCTCGGAATGACCTGAAACTCCACGGAACATCTTAGAAAAAAACAATAAAAAATCCTCGCCAAAGATGAAGACCAGGGGGCCCACACCCTTCTCATGAGGGTGGGGGGCGCCCCCCCTAGGGCGCGGCCCCCTACCTCGTGGGCCCCCTGGAAACCCTCCGACGTCAACTCCAACTCTATATATTTGCTTTCGGAGAGAAAAAAATCAAAGAGAAGAAATCATCGCGTTTTACGATATGGAGCCGCCGCCAAGCCCTAAAATCTCTCGGGAGGGCTGATCTGGAGTCCGTTCGGGGCTCCCGAGAGGGGTATTCGTCGCCGTCGTCATCATCAACCATCCTCCATCACCAATTTCATGATGCTCACCGCCGTGCGTGAGTAATCCCATCGTAGGCTTGTTGGACGGTGATGGGTTGGATGAGATTTATCATGTAGTCGAGTTAGTTTTGTTAGGGTTTGAACCCTAGTATCCATTATGTTCTGAGATTGATGTTGCTATGTCTTTGCTATGCCTAATGCTTGTCACTAGGGCCCGAGTGCCATGATTTCAGATCTGAACCTATTATGTTTTCATGAATATATGTGAGTTCTTGATCCTATCTTGCAAGTCTATAGTCACCTATTATGTGTTATGATCCGGCAACCTTGAAGTGACAATAATCGGGACCACTCCCGATGATGAGCATAGTTTGAGGAGTTCATGTATTCACTATGTGCTAATGCTTTGTTCCGGTTCTCTATTAAAAGGAGGCCTTAATATCCCTTAGTTTCCAATAGGACCCCACTGCCACGGGAGGGTAGGACAAAAGATGTCATGCAAGTTCTTTTCCATAAGCAAGTATGACTATATACGGAATACATGCCTACATTACATTGATGAATTGGAGCTAGTTCTGTGTCACCCTATGTTATGACTGTTACATGATGAACCGCATCCGTCATAATTATCCATCACTGATCCGATGCCTACGAGTTTTCCATATACTGGTTTACGCTTATTTACTTTCCCACTGCTACTGTTACAATCACTACAAAATACCAAAAACATTACTTTTGTTGTCTTTACTTTTGTTGCCGCTACCACCACTATCATATTACTTTTCTACTAAACACTTTGCTGCAGATACTAAGTTTCCAGGTGTGGTTGAATTGACAACTCAGCTGCTAATACTTGAGAATATTCTTTGGCTCCCCTTGTGTCAAATCAATAAATTTGGGTTGAATACTCTACCCTCGAAAGCTGTTGTGATCCCCTATACTTGTGGGTTATCAAGACAAATTTCTGGCGCCATTGCCGGGGAGCATAGCTCTGTTCTTTGAGTCACTTGGGATTTATATATGCTTATCACTATGAAGAACTTGAGAGATCCAAAAACCAAGATCTATCCCTTAACTACGAGGGAAGGTAAGGAACTGCCATCTAGCTCTGCACTTGATTCACCTTCTATTATGAGTAAGTTAGCGACACCTACACCTGCTTCTGCTATTCGTTCTGATATGTCACATGTTATTGATGATGCCACTTCTGCTATGCATGATACTTATGATGAAACTGCTTCTATGCCTGATACTACTGTGCCCCTTGGTGAATTTCTTGATGAACAAATTGCTAGGGCTAGAGAAAAAGAAATTATTGAATCTGAATACATTGATGATAGTGATGATGAAAATATGCCTGTTATTCCTTAGGGTTATCTTTTTGATATGGAATCTTCTGCCGCTATTTTAGCTTGCAAAGATAGATATGAGCTTAAGAGGTTATTAATTAAATGGAACAAAGAATCACTTAGAGATAAAATGAGACCCGAACCTGCTTTTGCTACTTCACCTATATGTGTTCCTGATAAGGATTATGAATTTTCTGTTGATCCTGATATAATTACTTTGGTTGAATCTGATCCGTTTTATGGCTATGAATCTGAAACTGCTGTGGCACATCTTACTAAGTTAAATGATATAACTACCCTGTTCACTAATGATGAGAGATCGCGTTACTTTTATATACTCAGAATATTTCCGTTCTCATTAAAGGGTGATGCAAAGATATGGTTTAATTCTATTGATCCTGGTTGTGTGCGTAGTCCCCAGGATATGATTTATTACTTCTCTGCTAAATATTTCCCTGCTCATAAGAAACAAGCTGCTTTGAGGGAAATATAAAACTTCGTGCAAATTAAAGAAGAGAGTCTCCCACAAGCTTGGGGGAGGCTTCTCAAGTTACTTAATGCTTTGCCTTCCTCTTAAGAAACCTGAAATACTTGATATCTTTTATAATGGACTAACCGATGCTTCCAGAGATTACCTGGATAGTTGTGCTGGTTCTCTTTTCAGGGAAAGAACACTGGATGAAGCTGAAATTCTGTTGAAGAATATGTTGACAAATGAAAATAATTGGGCACCTCCTGAGCCAACTCCTGCTCCAATTACCGAGCCTATTCTTAAACCAACTCCGAAGAAGAGAGGTGTTTTATTCTTCAGTCCCGAAGATATGCAAGAGGCAAAGAAATCTATGAAATAAAAAGGTATTAAAGCTGAAGACGTTAAGAATTTACCTCCTATTGAAGAAATAAATGGTCTTAATATACCGCCTATTGAAGAAACATATGATCTTAATTCTTATTAACTGAAGAACCTCCTGATCCCGATATCCCGACACAGGTAGTAAAGGTAAATTCGCTATAGATATGATAAAGCTGAAGTCCCTCCTACTAAAATTGCTAGTCAGTGCTTCGATGAGTTTGATAACTTTATGTTTAAGCAAGATGACTTCAATGCTTATTTTGGTAGAAAATTGAAAGAAAATGCTTATATGATTAGACACTTGCGTGATTATATGGCTAATATTAAAGGTGAACTTAAAATTGTTAGCAAACATGCTTCTATGGTTACCACTCAAGTAGAACAAGTACTTAAGGCTCAAAAAGAAGTGCTTGATGAAATGAATAGTAAGAAAAATGATTATGCTGTTAGAGTGGCTACTAGAACTGGTAGAATGACTCTGGAACCTTTGTATCCTGAAGGCCACCCTAAGAGAATCGAGCAAGATTCTCAAAGAAATAATATTGATGTTCCTAGTTCTTCTAAAAAGAAGAAGAAGAAAAATGATAGAACTGTGCAAACTTCTAGTGAACCTATTGCTGAACTGTGACGCCCGGATAATAAAGCTACAGTAACCTCTGCTAATGACACCACGTCACCTCCGTTACTGTCACTAATCTCGCATTAGTTCGAAAACGATTCAAATTCAAATTTGAGATTTAGGCGAACAACAAAAGTTTTCAAACATTAAAACTAAAATGTCCAAAATGTGTCAAATAAATCATGGGTAATACTGGTGGACAAACCACAAATTTTATAAAATGTTTAAAGGCTCTAAACTAATTAAAATAGCAACTATGACAATTAATTAAATGCCTTTTTAAAAATAATAATAATGCAAACTGTTTTAATTAGGTGTCAAACTTTTGGGGCAGTAGAATAAATTATAACATTAAATTAGGAGTTGTATTTATATTTTATAAAACAGAAATTAAAAGAAAATAGATAAAGAAAAGAAAACAGAAAACAAAGCTGAAAAAAAAGAGAAGGCACCCCCCCCCCCCACTGGGCTTCGGCCCAGCAGGCCACAACCCCCCACTGGGCCAACCCACCAGGCCCAGCCGGCCACTCCCCCACTACTCCTTATCTCCTCACCCACCGAAACCCTAGCCGCCCCCCACTCCACCCG
>NC_041384.1:180598354-180627552 GCF_002162155.2 Triticum dicoccoides
GCCTCGCCGTGGCCACCGGCCTCCCCTGCTCCCCTTGCCCTGCCGTGGCCGGCGCCTCGCCGTGGCCACCGGCCTCCCCTGCTCCCCTCGCCCTGCCGGCTCCGCCCACCCTCCTGGGCGTGCGCCCGAACGAACGGGTGCGGGTTGCGCCCGAACCCGCACCGCCCTGTGCCCGCTAGCCCCCCGGGCCACTGACTAGGGGGCCCCGCCCCATAACGTTTTTTTTAAATAATAATAAAAAAAGAAAATTAAAAAAAATAAAAATAAATAAATAAATATATTAAATAAATAAATGAATAATAACTAAAATAATTAAAACATTAATTAATTAATTAATCAAGTAAATAATTAATTTAATTAATCCTGATTAATTAACCTAATGGCTAATTAACCTAATTAACTACTGTTAATTAAACTAAACTAGGGTAATTAGTTAACAGTCACTGACGAACGGGACCCACATGTCAGGTTGACCAAGTCAACCCTGTTGACTGCTGACGTCAGCATGACATCATGCTGACGTCATAAATTCATTTTCGAATTAAATAATTAATTAGTTAAATTTCAGAAATTAATAAAATCTTTAGAAAATTATATCTTTTAATCCGTAACTCGGATTAAAATATTTTCAACATGAAAGTTGATCAGAACGACGAGACGATTCCGGATACGCAGCCCGTTCGTCCACCACACACCCCTAACATATCAAACTCGCAACTTTCCCCCTCCGGTTCCTCTGCCCGAAAACGCGAAACTCCGGGAATACTTTCCCGGATGTTTCCCCCCTTCGTCGGTATCACTTACTACCGCGTTAGGGCACACCGAACACCGCGTATTGACTTGTTATATTTTGTGATGCTTTGTTTGCTCTGTATTCATTATTTCTTCCCCCTCTTCTCTCTGGTAGACTACGAGACCGACGCTGCTGCTGACCAGTTCGACTACGGAGTTGACGACCCCTCTCTCTTGCCAGAGCAACCAGGCAAGCCCCCCCCCTTGATCACCAGATATCGCCTATTCTACTCTATACTGCTTGCATTAGAGTAGTGTAGCATGTTACCGCTTTCCGTTAATCCTATTCCGATGCATAGCCTGTCATTGTTGCTACAGTCATTGATACCTTACCTACAATCCTAAATGCTTAGTATAGGATGCTAGTTTATCATCATTGGCCCTACATTCTTGTCAGTCTGCCTTGCTATACTATTGGGCCGTGATCACTCGGGAGGTGATCACGGGTATATACTATTCATACATACATACATACTATACAGATGGTGACTAAAGTCGGGTCAGCTCGATGAGTACCCGCAAGTGATTCTGATGAGGGGGCTGAAAGGACAGGTGGCTCCATCCCGGTAGAGGTGGGCCTGGGTTCCCGACGGCCCCCGACTGTTACTTGGTGGCGGAGCGACAGGGCAGGTTGAGACCACCTAGGAGACAGGTGGGCCTGGCCCTGTTCGGCGTTCGCGGATATTTAACACGCTTAACGAGATCTTGGTATTTGATCTGAGTTGGCTACGAGCCTATACGCACTAACCATCTACGTGGGAGTAGTTATGGGTATCCCGACGTCGTGGTATCAGCCGAAGCACTTCAGACGTCAGCGACGGAGCGGCGCGCACCGGATTGGACTGGAACGCCTGCTAGGCTAGGTCTGCTTCCGTCCGCCCACGCAACGTGCAGGTGTGCTCAGCGCGATGGGCCCAGACCCCTGCGCGCTTAGGTTTAGACCGGCGTGCTGGCCTCTCTGTTGTGCCTAGGTGGGGCTGCGACGTGTTGATCTTCCGCGGCCGGGCATGACCCAGGAAAGTGTGTCCGGCCAAATGGGATCAAGCGTGTTGGGTTATGTGGTGCACCCCTGCAGGGAAGTTAATCTATTCGAATAGCCGTGATCTTCGGTAACAGGACGACTTGGAGTTGTACCTTGACCTTATGACAACTAGAACCGGATACTTAATAAAACACACCCTTCCAAGTTCCACAGACAACCCGGTGATCGCTTTTCCGCAGGGCGACGAGGAGAGGATTGCCGAGTAGGTTTATGCTATGCGATGCTACTTGGAGATGCTACTTGGAGATGCTACTTGGAGGACGTCAATCTACTCTCTTCTACATGCTGCAAGACGGAGGCTGCCAGAAGCGTAGTCTTCGACAGGATTAGCTATCCCCCTTTTATTCTGGCATTCTGCAGTTCAGTCCACTGATATGGCCCTTTACACATATACCCATGCATATGTAGTGTAGCTCCTTGCTTGCGAGTACTTTGGATGAGTACTCACGGTTGCTTTTCTCCCTCTTTTCCCCTTTCCCTTCTACCTGGTTATCGCAACCAGATGCTGGAGTCCAGGAGCCAGACGCCACCGTCGACGACGACCCCTACTACACCGGAGGTGCCTACTACTACGTGCTGCCCGCTGACGACGACCTGGAGTAGTTTAGGAGGATCCCAGGCAGGAGGCCTGCGCCTCTTTCGATCTGTATCCCAGTTTGTGCTAGCCTTCTTAAGGCAAACTTGTTTAACTTATGTCTGTACTCAGATATTGTTGCTTCCGCTGACTCGTCTATGATCGAGCACTTGTATTCGAGCCCTCGAGGCCCCTGGCTTGTATTAAGATGCTTGTATGACTTATTTATGTTTTAGAGTTGTGTTGTGATATCTTCCCGTGAGTCCCTGATCTTGATCGTACACATTTGCGTGCATGATTAGTGTACGATTGAATCGGGGGCGTCACATGAACCACCTGATAATCCAAATGATATTTCTATGTCTGATGCTGAAACACAATCTGGTAATGAACATGAACCTAGTAAAAATATTAATGATGATGCTCAACCTAGTAATGATAATGATGTAGAAATTGAACCTGCTGTTGATCTTGATAACCCACAATCAAAGAATCAACGTTATGACAAAAGAGACTTTGTTGCTAGGAAACATGGTAAAGGAAGGGAACCTTGGGTTCAGAAACCCATGCCTTTTCCTCCGAAACCATCCAAGAAAAAGGATGATGAGGATTTTGAGCGCTTTGCTGAAATGATTAGGCCTATCTTTTTGCGTATGAGGTTAACTGATGTGCTCAAAACAAATCCTTATGCTAAATATATGAAGGATGTCATTACAAATAAAAGAAAGATGCCGGAAGCTGAAGTTTCCACTATGCTTGCTAATTATACTTTTAAGGGTGGAATACCAAAGAAACTTGGAGACCCCAGAGTACCTACTATACCTTGCTCCATTAAAAGAAATTATATTAAAACTGCTTTATGTGATCTTGGAGCCGGTGTTAGTGTTATGCCTCTCTCTTTATATCATAGACTTGACTTGAATAAGTTGACACCTACTGAAATATCTTTGCAAATGGCTGATAAATCAACTGCTATACCTGTCGGTATCTATGAGGATGTGCCTGTTGTCGTTGCAAACGTTACTATTTTAATGGACTTTGTTATACTTGATATTCCCGAGGATGATAGTATGTCTATTATTCTTGGAAGACCTTTTCCTAATACTGCAGGGGCTGTTATTGATTGCAACAAAGGCAATGTCACTTTTCATGTTAATGGTAATGAGCATATGGTTCCCTTTCCGAGGAAACAACCTCAAGTTCATAGTATCAACTCTATTGGAAAAATTCCATCGATTATATTTGGAGGTTTTGAATTTCCTCTTCCTACTGTCAAGAAGAAATATGATATTCTTATTATTGGGGATGTGCATATCCCCGTTGAGGTAACTTAGTGTTATTCGAAATTTCTCCGATTTCATGATTATCAGAATGAGTTTGTTAACAAGACTTGATCAACCTTCTTAGTGGATTCTTTTTTATGAGCATGAGATGGATGAAACTAGAAGCACAAACTTATGTACCCCACTTTTACTTTCTGTTATTTATATTAAATAAAGTAAAAATAGTTTTTTTGTCTGTTTCCTGGCTTATCCGTGCAATATAAAAATATACCAAAAATAAAAGTCCTCAGAATGACATGCCAATTTAATATGATTTTTTCGGGAATATTTGAGGATTTACTGTGCAAAAATTACCGCGGGAGGAGTTGCCACCTGGCCACGAGGGTGGTGGGCGCGCCCCCTACCTCGTGGGCCCACGGTGGCCCTCCTCCACTTATACCAGCACCCATCTTCTTCCTCTATCTCACACAAACCCTAAAAACCAACTCAAGCACGAGTTCCAGCCACTTTTGCTGTGATTTTCGATCTCCTTGCTCAAAGCACCTCTCGCAAAACTTCTTGGGGAGATTGTTCCTTGGTATGTGACTCCTCCATTTGTCCAATTAGTTTTTGTTCTAGTGCTTTATTCTTTGCACATTTGTGCTGCATAGGTGACCATGTTCTTGAGCTTGTATGTCAAATTTATATGGTTCTAAGTAGTTCTAATGCTTGATATAGGCTCTAGGCACTTGTAGGAGTAGTTGCTATCAATTTTATTGAAGTTGGTTTACTTTTATTTTGAAATTACTAAAAATTTCAGAATTTTTCAGAGAAAAACAATATGTTTAGGAAGATGTTCCAAGGTGGTTCCTCTAAGAAGCAAGGACCCAGGATTGCTATGCGCGATGCTGACGAGGATCCACCAAGAGACGCTCCAGTACGGCCTTGCGAATGGCCGTCAGAAAATTTTATGGACCGTGCGGGAATTAAAGAAGAATTCAAAGCATATTTGCGCAATGCCGGTCTTGAAGATTTTGAGGCTAACAAATGCCCCCAGTATCATGATCTCACAAGTTCATTTGTGAGGAGGTTTGAGTATTCATCTTCGCGTAATTCTCCTTCAGTTATGTTTGATCTTTATGACAAATCTTATACCATGGACCTAGAGGATTTCACTTCTGCTTGCGAACTTCCATCATGGGGTAGTGTTAGGGATCCCCCTAAATCTGAATTTAGAAACTTTCTTGCTAGTTAACTGTGGGGGAATCTAGAGATATAACGCAGGCTACCATAGAGAGCATTCACTTTCCTGCTATACATTATTTTGCTCTCTTCATCGGTAGATGCATAAATGCTAAGGATGAAGCATGTCACATGTGTGTCCCTGATCTTAGCATTCTTAGGAGTGCTGTGTTAGGAGACCAATCTTATCATATGGGAGCCATTGTAGCTCGTAGGTTGCATCATAATAGACATAATGGAGATTTCTTTGGAGGAATTTATTCAACCCGCTTAGCTCGTTTTCTTGAGATAGACATTCGTGAGGGTGATATGGAGTTGCCTCCTGCATATTTAGATTATGACTCTATGGCTTCGCACCAGTTTGTCGAGAGGCCTGAATCACCTGTCTTATATCGTTTAATTTTTGATAAAGGACGTGTTTTTCGTATTACTCTCCCTGCTCCTGCCTTCTTTGATTCACAGACAAAAGGAAGATATGTTATTACCATAGAGGAGGCAGAAGAGTACGAGAGGAGAGCGGAGGCAGCTCGACTCCACGCTGCAGCTCAGCAGGCAATAACCGCTGCACATCAGTATGATCCCAACTATTCTTCCTCATCACAGTACGACCCCAACAACTATTATTATGGATATCCGCCAGGACAGTCGTGGCCATAGACCAACTTAGGCCAAAGGCCTAAGCTTGGGGGAGTACGTATTTCTCACCGACATTACATTTATGCTCACACACACTCATTGCTAGATGTCGGTGCTCATACTTTTTCACTGTAATATCCATGCTAGTTTATTTTCTTTTTCCTGCTTTCTTCTTGTGTGTTTATTAAACCTTAAGAAAAACCAAAAAAATTAGTAGTAGTTTATTTTTCTGCTATAGTAGTAATAATTAAGAAGAAAACCCAAAAATATTTCCAGTTCTTCTTTTGCTTGTTGGGAGCTTTCCCGTGTAAGTAGTTTTATTTCTTTTCTTTGGGGGTCCGTAGGAGAAGACCATAATTAAATTCTTGAAGTGGCTCATATATGCATTATTGTTGATTTAACCGAGAGCCCATATTGCCTTGTCTTCTCCTGTTTATTGAACGCTCGCAGATTCTAGCTTAGTCCAATGCACGTGCACTCTTATTATTATTCACATCATTCGGTCATGCAAGTGAAAGGCAATTATGATGATATATGATGGACTGACTGAGATGAGAAAAGCTGGTATGAACTCGACCTCTTTTGTTTTTGTAAATATGATGAGTCCCTCGTTCTTGATTCAGCTTATCATGAATAAACATGTCTGCAATGACAATTAGAGATCATAGTTGCTTGTGCCATGCTTGATTAGCTATGAGTTATAATGGTTTACCTTGTGTGCCAACATGCTATTGAGATGATTATGATGTGGTATGATGGGGTGGTATCCTCCTTTGAATGATTTAAGTGACTTGACTTGGCACATGTTCACACATGTAGTTGAAACAAAATCAACATAGCCTTCACGATATTGATGTTCATGGTGGATTATATCCTACTCATGCTTGCATCCAATGTTTATTAATTTTAATGCATGTACATGGCTGTTGTCGCTCTCTAGTTGGTCGCTTCCCAGTCTTTTGCTAGCCTTCACTTGTACTAAGCTGGAATACTGCTTGTGCATCCAATCCCTTAAACCCCAAAGTTATTCCAGATGAGTCCACTATACCTTCCTATATGCGGTATCTACCTGCCGTTCCAAGTAAATTTGTATGTGCCAAACTCTAAACCTTCAAATAAACATTCTGTTTTGTATGCTCGAATAGCTCATGTATCAACAAAGGCAGTCCTTATCTTCCATGTTAGGAGGGTTATTCTCAAGAGGAGTGGACTCCGCTCCTCACTCACGAGAAAATGGCTGGTCAACGGATGCCCAGTCCCATGCTTTATGCAAACTAAATCAAAATTAATTGCAAACAAAACTCCCCCTGGGACCTGATGTATGTTGGAGGCACTCGTTGTTTCGAGCAAGCCATGGATTGATGCTTGTTGGTGGAGGGGGAGTATAAACTTTACCATTCTGTTTGGGAACCGCATATAATGTGTTTAGCATGGAAGATATCGCCATCTCTTAGTTGTTACGTTGACAATGAAAGTATACCGCTCAAAATACAATTTATCTCTATTTCAAAACCGAGCTCTGGCACCTCTACAAATCCCTGCTTCCCTCTGAGAAGGGCCTATCCATTTACTTTTATGTTGAGTCATCACCCTCTTATTAAAAAGCACTAGCTGGAGAGCACAACCGTCATTTGCATTCATCACTGTTAATTTATATTGGGTATGACTATGATTGGATCTCTTTTACCATGAATTACAATGTCTAGTCAGTCCTTGATCTTTAAAGGTGCTCTGCATTTATGTTTTGCGGTCTCAGAAAGGGCTAGCGAGATACCATCTTGTTATATCATATTGTGGTTGTTTTGAGAAAGTGTTGTCATCCGAGATTTATTATTATGACTTGCTAGTTGATTATGCTATTGATATGTGTAATTGTGAGACCTGAGAATTATTGCAAATGTGGTTAGATATGATCTATGTTGAAAACTTGAAAGTTGGCTTTACATAGTTACAACAACAAGAGCAAACAAAGTTTGTAAAAGTTTTTCTTTCTTTCTTTCAGTTGTCAACTGAATTGCTTGAGGACAAGCAAGGGTTTAAGCTTGGGGGAGTTGATATGTCTCCGTCGTATCTACTTTTTCAAACACTTTTGCCCTTGTTTTGCACTCTAACTTGTATGATTTGAATGGAACTAACCCGGACTGATGCTGTTTTCAGCAGAATTACCATGGTGTTGTTTTATGTGCAGAAAACAAATATTCTCGGAATGACCTGAAACTCCACGAAACATCTTAGAAAAAACAATAAAAAATCCTCGCCAAAGATGAAGACCAGGGGGGCCACACCCTTCTCACAAGGGTGGCGGGCGCCCCCCTAGGGCGCGCCCTCCCTACCTTGTGGGCCCCCTGGAAACCCTCCGACGCCAACTCCAACTCTATATATTTGCTTTCGGAGAGAAAAAAATCAAAGAGAAGAAATCATCGCGTTTTATGATACGGAGCTGCCGCCAAGCCCTAAAACCTCTCGGGAGGGCTAATTTGGAGTCCGTTCGGGGCTCCGGAGAGGGGGATTCATCGCCGTCGTCATCATCAACCATCTGTTGGGGAATGTAGCAGAATTTTAAAATTTTCTACGCATCACCAAGATCAATCTATGGAGTCATCTAGCAATGAGGGAGAGAGGAGTGCATCTACATACCCTTGTAGATCGCGCACAGAAGCGTTCAAGAGAATGGGGTTGATGGAGTCGTACTCGACGTGATTCAAATCACCGATGACCTAGTGCCGAACGGACGGCACCTCCGCGTTCAACACATGTATGGTTAGGAAGACGTTTCCTCCTTCTTGATCCAGCAAGGGGGAAGGAGAGGTTGATGAAGATCCAGCAGCACGACGGTGTGGTGGTGGATGCAGCAGGATCCCGGCAGGGCTTCGCCAAGCGCAAGCGGGGAGGAGAGGTGTTATGGAGGGAGAGGGAGGCGCCAAGAGCAAGGGGTCCGGCTTCCCTCCCTCCCCCCTCTTTATATAGGGGCCTTGGGGGGCGCCGGCCCTAGGGAGATGGATCTCCAAGGGGGCGGCGGCCAAGGGTGGCTTCCCCCCCAAGCCAAGTGGGGGGCGCCCCCACCCCTACGGTTTCCCAACCCTAGGCGCAGGGCAGGCCCAAGGGGGGCGCACCAGCCCACTAGTGGCTGGTTCCCCACCCAATTCAGCCCATGGGGCCCTCCGGGATAGGTGGCCCCACCCGGTGGACCCCCGGGACCCTTCCGGTGGTCCCGGTACAATACCGGTAACCCCCGAAACCTTCCCGATGGCCAAAACATGACTTCCCATATATAAATCTTTACCTCCGGACCATTCCGGAACTCCTCGTGACGTCCGTGATCTCATCCGAGACTCCGAACAACTTTCGGGTTACTGCATACTAATATCTCTACAACCCTAGCGTCACCGAACCTTAAGTGTGTAGACCCTACAGGTTCGGGAGACATGCAGACATGACCAAGACGCCTCTCCGGTCAATAACTAACAGTGGGATCTGGATACCCATGTTGGCTCCCACATGCTCCATGATGATCTCATCGGATGAACCATGATGTCGAGGATTCAATCAATCCGTATACAATTCCCTTTGTCAATCGGTACGCTACTTGCCCGAGACTCGATCGTCGGTATCCCAATACCTCGTTCCATCTCGTTACCAGAAAGTCACTTTACTCATGCCGTAATGCATGATCCTGTGATCAACCACTTGGTCACATTGAGCTCATTATGATGATGCATTACCGAGTGGGCCCAGAGATACCTATCTGTCATACGGAGTGACAAATCCCAGTCTCGATTCCTGCCAACCCAAGAGATACTTTCGGAGATACCTGTAATGTACCTTTATAGTCACCCAGTTATGTTGTGACGTTTGGCACACCCAAGGCACTCCTACGGTATCCGGGAGTTGCACAATCTCATGGTCTAAGGAAATGATACTTGACATTCAGAAAAGCTACAGCAAACAAACTACACGATCTTTGAGCTATGCTTAGGATTGGGTCTTGTCCATCACATCATTCTCCTAATGATGTGATCCCGTTATCAATGACATCCAATGTCCATAGTCAGGAAACCATGACTATCTTTTGATCAACGAGCTAGTCAACTAGAGGCTCACTAGGGACGTGTTGTGGTCTATGTATTCACACATGTATTATGATTTCCGGATAACACAATTATAGCATGAACAATAGACAATTATCATGAACAAAGAAATATAATAATAACCATTTTATTATTGCCTCTAGGGCATATTTCCAATAGTCTCCCACTTGCACTAGAGTCAATATTCTAGTTACATTGTGATGAATCGAACACCCATGCAGTTCTGGTGTTGATCATGTTTTGCTCTAGGGAGAGGTTTAGTCAACGGATCTGCCACATTCAGGTCCGTATGTACTTTACAAATCTCTATGTCTCCATTTTGAACACTTTCACGAATGGAGTTGAAGCGACGCTTGATATGCCTGGTCTTCCTGTGAAACCTGGGCTCCTTGGCAAGGGCAATAGCTCCAGTGTTGTCACAGAAGAGAGTCATCGGGCCCGACGCATTGGGTATGACTCCTAGGTCGGTAATGAACTCCTTCACCCAGACTGCTTCTTGTGCTGCCTCCGAGGCTGCCATATACTCTGCTTCACATGTAGATCCCGCCACAATGCTTTGCTTGCAACTGCACCAGCTTACTGCCCCACCATTCAAAATATACACGTATCCGGTTTGTGACTTAGAGTCATCCAGATCTGTGGCGAAGCTAGCATCGACGTAACCATTTACGATGAGCTCTTCGTCACCTCCATACACGAGAAACATGTCCTTAGTCCTTTTCAGGTACTTCAGGATATTCTTGACCGCGGTCCAGTGTTCCATCCGGGATTACTTTGGTACCTTCCTACCAAACTTACGGCAAGGTTTACATCAGGTCTGGTACACAGCATAGCATACATGATAGACCCTATGGCCGAGGCATAGGGGACGACACTCATATTTTCTCTATCTTTTGCCGTGGTCGGGCATTGAGTCGTGCTCAATCTCGTACCTTGCAATACAGGCAAGAACCCCTTCTTTGACTGCTCCATTTTGAACTTCTTCAATATCTTGTCAAGGTACGTACTCTATGAAAGACCAATGAGGCGTCTCGATCTATCTCTATAGATCTTGATGCCTAATATATAAGCAGCTTCTCTAAGGTCCTTCATTGAAAAACACTTCTTCAAGTAGGCCTTTATGCTTTCCAAGAATTCTATATCATTTCCCATCAACAGTATGTCATCCACATACAATATGAGAAATGCTACAGAGCTCCCACTCACTTTCTTGTAAATGCAGGCTTCTCCATAACTCTGCGTAAACCCAAACGCTTTGATCATCTCATCAAAACGAATGTTCCAACTCTGAGATGCTTGCACCAGCCCATAAATCGAGTGTTGGAGCTTGCACACCTTGTCAGCATTCTTAGGATCGACAAAACCTTCCGGCTGCATCATATACAATTCTTCCTTAAGGAAACCATTAAGGAATGCCGTTTTGACGTCCATTTGCCATATCTCATAATCATAGAATGCGGCAATTGCTAACATGATTCAGACGGACTTCAGCTTCGCTACGGGTGAGAAAGTCTCATCGTAGTCAACCCCTTGAACTTGTCGATAACCCTTAGCGACAAGCCGAGCTTTATAGATGGTCACATTACCATCCGCGTCTGTCTTCTTCTTAAAGATCCATTTATTTTCTATGGCTCGCCGATCATCGGGCAAGTCAGTCAAAGTCCATACCTTGTTTTCATACATGGATCCTATCTCGGATTTCATGGCTTCCAGCCATTTGTCAGAATCCGGGCCCGCCATCGCTTCTTCATAGTTCGAAGGTTTACCGTTGTCTAACAACATGATTTCCAAGACAGGGTTTCCGTACCACTCTGGAGCGGAACGTGTCCTCGTGGACCTACGAAGTTCAGTAGTAACTTGATCTGAAGTTTCATGATCATCATCATTAACTTCCCCTTTAGACGGTGCAGGCACCTCAGGAACATTTTCTTGAGCTGCGCCACTTACCGGTTCAAGAGGTAATACATCATCAAGTTCTACTTTCCTCCCACTTATTTCTTTCGAGAGAAACTCTTTCTCTAGAAAGGACCCATTCTTGGCAACAAAGATCTTGCCTTCGGATCTGAGGTAGAAGGTATACCCAATAGTTTCTTTAGGGTATCCTATGAAGACGCATTTTTCCGACTTGGGTTCGAGCTTTTCAGGTTGAAGTTTCTTGACATAAGCATCGCATCCCCAAACTTTTAGAAACGAAAGCTTAGGTTTCTTCCCAAACCATAATTCATACGGTGTCGTCTCAACGGATTTCGACGGAGCCCTATTTAAAGTGAATGCGGCAGTCTCTAAAGCATAGCCCCAAAATGACAGCGGTAAATCGGTAAGAGACACATAGATGGCACCATATCCAATAGAGTGCGATTACGATGATCGAACACACCATTACGCTGAGGTGTTCCAGGCGGCGTGAGTTGTGAAACTATTCCACATTTTCTTAAGTGTGTGCCAAATTCATGACTCAAGTATTCTCCCCCACGATCTGATCGCAAGAACTTGATTTTCTTGTCATGTTGATTCTCAACCTCACTCTGAAATTCCTTGAACTTTTCAAAGGTCTCAGACTTGTGTTTCATTAAGTAGACATACCCATATCTACTCAAGTCATCAGTGAGGGTGAGAACATAATGATAGGCACCGCGAGCCTCAACACTCATTGGACCGCACACATCAGTATTTATGATTTCCAATAAGTTGGTTGCTCGCTCCATTGTTCCTGAGAACGGAGTCTTGTTCATTTTACCCATGAGGCATGGTTCGCACGTGTCAAATGATTCGTAATCAAGAGACTCTAAAAGTTCATCTGCATGGAGCTTCTTCATGCGTTTGACACCTATGTGACCAAGGCGGCAGTGCCACAAGTATGTGGAACTATCATTATCAACCTTACATCTTTTGGTATTCACACTATGAATATGTGCCATTCACAATCGGAGCATGACCATAAAACATATCTCTCATATAAATAGAACAACCATTATTCTCTGATTTAAATGAGTAGCCATATCAAATTAAACGAGATCCTGATACAATGTTCATGCTCAAAGTTGGCACTAAATAACAATTATTGAGGTTTAAAATTAATCCCGTAGGTAAATGTAGAGGCAGCGTGCCGACGGCGATCACATCGACATTGGAACCATTCCCAACACGCATCATCACCTCGTCCTTCGCCAGTCTCCGCTTATTCCGTAGCTCCTGCTTTGAGTTACAAATGTGAGCAACTGCACCGGTATCAAATACCCAGGAGCTACTACAAGTACTGGTAAGGCACACATCAATTACATGTATATCACATATACCTTTAGTGTTGCCGGCCTTCTTGTCCGCTAAGTATTTGGGGCAGTTCCGCTTCCAATGACCACTTCCCTTGCAATAAAAACACTCAGTCTCGGGCTTGGGTCCATTCTTTGGCTTCTTCCCGGCAGCTTGCTTACCGGGCGCGGCAACTCCCTTGCCGTCCTTCTTGAAGTTCTTCTTACCCTTGCCTTTCTTGAACTTAGTGGTTTTATTCACCATCAACACTTGATGTTCCTTTTTGATTTCCACCTCTGCTGATTTCAGCATTGAATACACCTCAGGAATGGTCTTTTCCATCCCCTGCATATTGAAGTTCATCACAAAGCTCTTGTAGCTCGGTGGAAGCGACTGAAGGATTATGTCAATGACCACGTCATCCGGGAGATTAACTCCCAGCTGAGTCAAGCGGTTATGCAACCCAGACATTCTGAGTATGTGCTCACTGACAGAACTATTTTCCTCCATCTTACAGCTGAAGAACTTGTCGGGGACTTCATATCTCTCGACCCGGGCATGAGCTTGAAAAACCATTTTCAGCTCTTCGAACATATCATATGCTCCGTGTCTCTCAAAACGCTATTGGAGCCCCGGTTCTAAGCTGTAAAGCATGCCGCACTGAACGAGGGAGTAATCATTAGCACGTGACTGCCAAGCGTTCATAACGTCTTGGTTCTGTGGGACAGGTGCGTCACCTAGCATTGCTTCTAGGACATAATCTTTCTTGGCAGCTATGAGGATGATCCTCCGGTTCCGGACCCAGTGCGTATAGTTGCTGCCATCGTCTTTCAGCTTGGTTTTCTCTAGGAACGCGTTGAAGTTGAGGACAATGTGGGCCATTTGATCTACAAGACATATTGTAAAGATTTTAGACTAAGTTCATGATAATTAAGTTCATCTAATCAAATTACTCAATGAACTCCCACTCAGATAGACATCCCTCCAGTCATCTAAGTGAAACATGATCCGAGTTAACTAGGCCGTGTCCGATCATCACATGAGACGGACTAGCCAACATCGGTGAACATCTTCATGTTGATCGTATCTTCTATACGACTCATGCTCGACCTTTCGGTCTTCCGTGTTCCGAGGCCATGTCTATACATGCTAGGCTCTTCAAGTCAACCTAAGTGTATGCGCGTGTAAATCTGGCTTACACCCGTTGTATTCGAACGTTAGAATCTATCACACCCGATCATCACGTGGTGCTTCGAAACAATGAACCTTCGCAACAATGCACAGTTAGGGGGAACACTTTCTTGAAATTATTGCGAGGGATCATCTTATTTAAGCTACCGTCGTTCTAAGCAAATAAGATGTAAAACATGATAAACATCACATGTAATCAAATAGTGACATGATATGGCCAATATCATTTGCTCCTTTTGATCTCCATCTTCGGGGCTCCATGATCATCGTTGTCACCGGCATGACACCATGATCTCCATCATCATGATCTCCATCATCGTGTCTTCTTGAAGTTGTCTCGTCATCTATTACTTCTACCACTATGGCTAACGCTTTAGCAATAAAGTAAAGTAATTACATGACGTTTATGTTGACACGCAGGTCATAAATAAATAAAGACAACTCCTATGGCTCCTGCCGGTTGTCATACTCATCGACATGCAAGTCGTGATTCCTATTACAAGAACATGATCATCTCATACATCACATATATCATTCATCACATCCTTTGGCCATATCACATCACAAAACACTTGCTGCAAAAACAAGTTAGACGTCCTCTAATTGTTGTTGCAAGTTTTTACGTGGCTGCTATAGGTTTCTAGCAAGAACGTTTCTTACCTACACCAAAACCACAACGTGAATTGCCAATTTCTATTTACCCTTCATAAGGACCCTGTTCATCGAATCCGATCTGACTAAAGTGGGAGAGACAGACACCCGCCAGCCACCTTATGCAACTAGTGCATGTCAGTCGGTGGAACCAATCTCACGTAAGCGTACGTGTAAGGTCGGTCCGGGCCGCTTCATCCCACGATGCCGCCGAATCAAGATAAGACTAGTAACGGCAAGCAAATTGACAATATCGACGCCCACAACTGCTTTGTGTTCTACTCGTGCATAGTAACTACGCATAGACCTAGCTCTGATACCACTGTTGGGGAATGTAGCAGAATTTTAAAATTTTCTACGCATCATCAAGATCAATCTATGGAGTCATCTAGCAACGAGGGAGAGAGGAGTGCATCTACATACCCTTGTAGATCGCGCGCGAAAGCATTCAAGAGAACGGGGTTGATGGAGTCGTACTCGACGTGATTCAAATCACCAATGACCTAGTGCCGAACGGACGCCACCTCCGCGTTCAACACACGTACGGTTAGGAAGGCGTCTCCTCCTTCTTGATCCAGCAAGGGGGAAGGAGAGGTTGATGAAGATCCAGTAGCATGACGGCGTGGTGGTGGATGCAGCAGGATCCCGGCAGGGTGTCACAGCCCTAGCTTTACCCTGGCCTTGGACTTGTTTGGTTGCTGCATCATGTTTAAATTCAATTGAAATTTGAATTGAGGAATTTTCCAAGCCTCAGAAAACCTCTAAAAATAACCATCATTTAAATCTCATCAAATGAGTCCAAGAAAATGTTCCTGTTATTCTGTGAAAATATTGGCATGAGGTGAAATTCAAACCAATATTTTTCGAATCATAGAAATAATTTATTTGGGCCTTTGATTTAAATCAATAATATATTTGGTTTGGAATTATTTCTGTTATATAAGAAGCAATGTCCAAATAATCCTAAACTGAAATGTTCCATGTTGGGTTTATTCCATACAGTGAGCATGAGCAGTTTGGTGATTTTTGGAAGTGTCTAAGTATTTTTAATAAAGCCCTAAAGACTACAGAATAATAGAAAACGAAATTAAAAGAGAAAGAGGGAGAACCTACCTGGTGGGCCAACCGGCCCACCACTGTAGCAGCCCAGCCGGGCAAAGCCAGCCCAGCCCACCTCCACCTCCCTGTCGTCTTCCACCTCCTGCCAGTAGGCAGGAGGGCGTGTCACCGCGCGCGCGCTCGCCCCTGGCCACCTCCTGCTTCCTCCCCAGGCCTACTAGCAACGCCACGGAGATGCTCCGTGAGCCCTCGCTCCTCTCCCTCACTCTCTGCTCTCCCCCTCGCCCTCTGCTCTGTCTCCCGAGCACACCCGAGCGGAGCTCGTCGCCGCCGTACGCTGTAGACGCGGCCTCCGTGCTCCCCTCGCCTCCCCGACGTGTCCACGAGCATCGCCACGCCTCCCTCGTCCTCTCCGTCCGGCCACGCCTCGCCGGAGGCCTTGCATCGACGCCATCTTCATCGTCTTCGTCGCCGGCCACCGGAGGTGCCTCTCGCCGGCCCGCTCACTCCGGTGCTTCCTCGAGCACGCCGAGGCCACCTCTGCATCCACCATGAGCCCCTGCCCCTAACCCCCCTCCTCTACGCCTCGGTTGCGCCCCTAGCCGCCATCTCCACCGAGCCCGAGCACTCTGCTCCGCATGCGACGCTGTCGACGTGGCCACAGCCACGCGGGCTCGAAACCTAGCGCGTCACCGTGTTTGCCACACTCCCAGGAGGCCATAGCCCCTCTCCACGCCCCTGTTGTGCATCCCAGCGCCGAACTCGAGCACACCCGAGCTCCGGCTGCCGCCGCGAGCTCCGTTCTGGCGAGCTCCGGCGCCCCCACGGCCACCCACCTACCTCCCTGGATGCGGGCGAGTCCGGGCTACGCCCCGATGCCCTTAGCCACCGCCCCCGTCGCCTTTAGCACAAGTCCGGCACGTTGCCACCGCGGATTTGGTCGTCGCCGGCCAACTTCGGCGACAGCCGACATGGCGGGGTCATTAGTGCTAATCCCCGCTAGCTGGACCTCACCTAGTCAATGACAGCGGGCCCCGCAGTGGGTCAAAGCCCAATTAGCGTCGGGTTTGACCCGAGGTTGACCTCTGTTTGACCCTTGAGTCACTGACATGCGGGCCTCGCCCAACTAACCTAGTTAGTTAGAGCTAAACTTAATTAAGTTAGTTTAGTTAGTCACTGACCAGTGGGCCTAGTGTTGTTTAGTTAGTCTAGTTAACCCAAATACTTAACTGTGAGACTGACTAGTGGGGCCCAGCCATCACGTTTGACCTGGACAGCCCTGTTGACCTGCTGACGCCAGCATGATGCAATGCTGACGCAGTTAATCATTTTCTGGAATTAAAATAATTTAGAAATCCCAAAAAATGCCCAAAACTTCTAAAAATCGTAGAAATTCAACCGTAACTCCAAATGAAATAAATTATATATGAAAAATTATCAGAAAAATTCAAGGAATCCATCTGTACCTTTTTCATGCATGTTAGAACAACTTAAGGCCACTGTTTAGCACAAATCAAATGAATGGTATTTTTATAACCACATGTGGAGTTTGAATTTGAACTTTGGGTTCAGACCAACTTCATTTAATTGTGTTGCTAGTTGCATTAGCTCAATCAACAACATATTGCCATGTCATTGTCATGCATCATGTTGTGCATTGCATTGATTGTGTTCCTTCACTGTTGCCGATGGTTGTCCCCTCTCGATAGACGTTGTACCGACGCTGTGATCATTGACACTGATGAAGACCCAATGATATCTTCAGAAGTGCCAGGCAAGCAAAACCCCCTTGTTCATTCCAATACAATCCCACTCTCTCGCTCCTGCTCTCTTTTACTACATTAGGACAACAACGATTCAACTGTTACATGTTGCGGTAGTTGAACCCCTTTCCCCTGCATGACCTGTCATTGCGACACTAAATAGATGAAACCCACTAGCATGAGTAGGAATTGTTTGAGCCCTGATGTGCCTACTCATTCATGCTTGTTTGTCATGCCTGCTACTGCTTAGAGTTGAGTCAGGTCTGATTCATCGGGGATGAAGTGGAACAGTGATGAACATGTCCTACTGTGTGTGAGCTAAGTGTGTGAACACAATTTGGTAAAGGTGGCGGTGAGAGGCCATGTAGGAGTACATGGTGGGTTGTCTCATTGAAACTGTTCTTAGAAACTGAGTTCTGTGTTTGTGATCCATGAAACGGCTAGTACCACACATTGGGCCCTGAAATATGACCCTGCTTGACTTATTGACCCCTCTCGTCCTTTGTCCAGGAGTTGCAACTAGTTTCTGGTGTTTGTATGTTATGTGTTGGCGGCGTGCGTAGCGCTAACCCTAGGGATGGGCTATGATGTGGTAGATACATTGTGGCCGGGTATGCCGGGCGCTCGTTTGGTGTCTCGGGACCCTGTACACATCGTTTGGGGCCGTTGAGGACACCCCGGCCGGATTTCCTTGCGGATGGAACCCGAATAGGCGATAAACCTAGACTAGAGACTTGTGTGGTTAGTCAGGTCGTGGTCTACACCCACGTCGGCTTTCGCTTGAAGTCTGCCGAGCACATGTCGTGTGCAGACGCTAAGTGGTGATAATATGTGTGACGAAGTACACCCCTGTAGGGTTATAAATGATCTATTCGAATAGTCGTGTCCGTGGTAAAGGACTTCTGGGTTGCCTATAACAGTTCATAGACAAGTGAAAGTGGATACTCTAAAATGCGCAAGATAAGTGTGAGTGCTAAGGATGGCGTTCTCGTAGGGAGACGGGAGCGGATCCATAGTGGTGTATTGATATGGTGAATATGTGGACTCGTGTGCGCCACCTCAAAAGAGTTACTTGCAGTCGTAGTTTAAGATAGCCACCGAGTCAAAGCTGGCTTGCTGCAGTTAAACTCCACCATCCCCTGTTGATACCGATGCATATGTAGCTAGTTCTGATGTAAGTCTTGCTGAGTACTTTTGTACTCACGTTTGCTTAATATATGTTTTGTTGAGAGACTTCAGTCTCGCTAGTAGTACCACATGGACTTCGACGTTTAGCTTGATACCTCAGCTATGATCTTGTGCCCTCGGCAGGATCTGGTAGATAGTCAGACTTCTCAGCCTTTTCATTTGTAGATGTCTGTACTCAGACATGTTAAGCTTCCGCATGTGATTTGATTGTATGCTATGATTGTTGGGTCATGAGACCCATGTTTGTAATATCTCGCTCCTCGGAGCCTAGTGAATAAAGTACTTGAGTTGTAGAGTTTTGTTGTGATGCCATGTTGTATGTACTCATATCGGGCATATTGGGTGTATGATTGAAATGCTTGGTATGAGTGGGATCCAACAATCTAGTTGTTTATCCTTGGCAACCTTTCTTATGGGGAAATGTAGTCTAGTGTTCCTCGAGCCATAGTAGTCCGCTACAGCCCGGTTCACCGGAGTCCTGCTAGCCCAGCACTACTGCACAGGACACTTGACTGGCCGGCATGTGTTTCACTTCGTTCCTATGTCTGTCCCTTCAGGGAAATGTCACGCGGTGACCACCGGAGTCCTGTTAGCCTAGTGCTACAGCCCAGATTCACTCGCTGATGACCGACATGCTGGATGTGATTCATGTATGCCTGTCTCCATAGGTCTGCTCTGCCTTGGGTTCACGACTAGCCATGTCGGCCCAGGTTCTCTGTCATATGGATGCTAGCGACACTATCATATACGTGAGCCAAAAGGCGCAAATGGTCCCGGGCCATGGTAAGGTGACACCCGTGGGGATACTGTGCGTGAGGCCGCAATGTGATATGAGGTGTGACTGGCTAGATCGATGTGACTTGGAATCGGGGTCCTGACAGCGTTGGTATCAGAGCCTGACTGCCTGTAGGATTGCCAAGTCAAACCGGTCAAAGTTGTGTCTAGAAATGCTTTAGTTGTGTAGGGGAATTGATTGTGGAAGGGAACGTAAGGCTCTTTTTACTCCTTATACCTTATGCCTTCTGATCTGAGTCACCCTCTTCTTTTCTGCGGGGGTTAAGAACTAGGCTTCTCTTCTATCTCTCAGGATGACGTGTTACTAAACCGTAGTTGCCTAGGATTGTTGAGTTTAAGCCTTAGTTTAGTTCCTACTACTTCCATATGTTCATAGCTGGCCTCAGAACCTTGATATTGTGTTGTTGAGTGGGTATGCCACCATTTTGCAGGATGTCTCAAATCTTTTGAGCATTTACAGCCGTTATGTTGTCCGAGTCATCCCAGGTCTCCAAATAGTCTGATGCAGTTGCAAACCCCTTCCTTTTGTTCCTGATGTCCATTTGGGCCAGATTAATCACACTAATCGGTGAGTTGAGGTACTCTGTTGCCTCGACATATATGTTGGAGCTATTTTTATGGCCCTAGGTGTTTTAGGGAGTCACCTAGTAATCTAGCAATGCTTTGTGTTCCTGGTGTGATGATTCTGGCCACCATTCTCGAAAGCATCCCGTGATGCCATTAGTAGTAGGTATTTTACTCCTGGGTTTTCGAACCCGTGATTCACCCTACTTCGTGTTGATAGTGTTGCTCGTACCTTTAGAATATTAGTAACCTTTGCGATAGCCCTCGAGGTCTGTGGTAATTCCTTCTTACAAATACCATGAACCATCCTTGGCAGAAATTCGTTTGAATGAAAAGATCACAACTAGGGTGCTCTTGAGGAGTACTCCATTCATATTGTGATTCTGCCAGTTTTTCCTTTCTGCATGGGTTATCCGGAAGAAATATGTTGAACTCGTTCGACATCCTAGTCTATGCATCCACAACTCAGAAAGTTATATGTTCCTTGAGTTGTCCCTCTTTAGTTGTTTTCTGACCTTCGTCTATCAATTGATAGTCAGGAGTATGTGTGCATTCGTGTTCATTGATGCCTAGTATTCCTGTGGTTCATCAAGCCGTTCTATTTCAGAATGACTAGGGGAAACAAACTCCAGTACCTCATCCATATCCAGGATTGGGTTAAAGCAGTTGTATTCCGCAGATCAAAATGCAACCCAGCTTTTGGTTCTGTTCTACCCTGAAGTATTACCAACTTTATGTCAGGAGCGTCATGAGAATTGCACCTTCTCTTATGAATTCTTGACGCAGTGATACTTCTTGCCATCATTGTTCATTCCTCGGTTCCCATGTTATTATAACCGGAATGCCGGCAAGTGAGTCATGATGTGTGAAATCAGTACTCCTAGCAACTATGTTGCTTGGTAGTTAATGGACAATATTCTCATTCTTAGCGTGTTGGTTATTGAATCATCATTCTAAGATAGATTGTGCTACCTAGTCCTTATTTCCTGGTGCACTCTTCGATCAATGAGTTAGGATTTTGCCAAACCCTTGCTCTATTGATCATATCGTCTTGCCCTGAAAAGAAATATTGATCTCGAGCTTAGTATCATATCGGTGGTTCGTGATGTTCCGATTATCTTCTCTGAAGTATTACCTGGTTGTCACCTGACCGCTATGTTGAGTTCGTGATCAAGTTGGTTTTCCAATAAACCACTCTTTCTCCAAGAATCTATGTTGGATATCCCTGAGCTAGTTGGTTAAGCCAAACAACAACTTGGAGAGTTGGAAGAAAAGCTTGTCTGAATTAGTTCATTCCAAAGGGATATCCTTGTGTGTGTGTGTGTGTTGAAGAAAGATGATATCTTCATCGATTGGTCCTCGTGATCAGTTATTGGATCTATTGTCTTGTCCAAACCTTGATTTGAGTATGGGCTATTGTCAAATCAAATCAGAACCAATGATATTCGTAATGTTGTCTTACTCGTGGTTGACCCCTCGAACATGCACCATTATATCTTTGGGACTGACCAGTGCTATCACCTTGTTCACATAATGGTGGAATTCCAGTGATATGGAAATCCCGATGAGTTGTTGGTGAGCCCATCAGTAGCATCCTATCTCCTCCATGATTCATGTTGAATATTAAGCTAGTGTTGGAAACTTTTGTAAGCATTTCTTCATGCTAGCTCATGAAGCATACGCTTGGATGAAAGAAGTGACTTCCTTTGAATCACGTGCATATGATGCAAGTTGCCGCCGTGGATTTGAGAAAGTTTGTTTTGCTTCCTCTGGAATCATCCCAAACCAGTCATGCATACGTGCGAAGTATTCTGTGGTTTGGAGACTTGCAACCTTCATTCTATATGTGTCCCTAGCACACCAAGCCACTGATTGAATTGTTCAAGGAGAAGAAGTTCCTTCTTAAGAGCATGCCTTAGGCAAGGACTTTGATATCATCGATGATGGTTCCCCACATGAACTCGATAGTGTTTTATTATAAGACTACTATGTGGCCATTCTTGTCTTGGACAACGTGTTCACATGTGTGTAGCAGAACCCGCTCATGTTTTAGAGTTTACTATCGTAGTTCAAATCCCGAGAATCTTGCAACATCATCTCGTCAGTTTGTGTTGCAACCTTTCTTTCCGGACTTGTTGTCTGAAATATCCCGTTACCAACCAGATCTGAATCTCAGGCAGATATGATGGTTGGAACTTCTCCAAGATCTATGATGTAGATCCCGACAAGGTTGTTGTTCTGGCCGACGCACCTAGCCGGAGAATCTATCACTATAGTATCTTGATTGGGCAATTTGTCCATCTTCTCCGCGAGGATTTCATGCGACTTATCCTATAAGTTGTTCCTTAGGGATTCTTGTGCTCTTGGTTTCCTCGATTAAGCTATGACCATTCGAATGGTGGAATCACTCTCGTTGAGTTATTCCCAGTTACCAGAATCATTCCCAGCATTTGCATTTTGTTCCCAGCTTTCACCTCCGTAATTACTGTTTAGGGTCATCTTCAAAAGTGGTCCTACCATGGGTCCCATCCATTTCTGATGATAAGCAAAATCATCCATTGCGTTGTCTTCAACAAGGTAATCCACATCATCCATCTTAGTCTGAGTATGCCACTCCTTCGAACTCTTCCAAACCATCAATTGTAAATTGCCTTAAGCTGGTATGAAGAGTTTCAATGATCTATAGATCAAAAGTAATTCTTTTTGCCACTTAAGGGAACAATCCAACGAGTCACCTTTCCCAAGGTGCCCCATTACGGGACCATGGCAATTATTTCCTCGCCACCTTGACACCATCCACCATCTTTCTAAGCATGGAATTGTTGCCACCAAATTAAACCACGTCGTTTGTTCTTCCATCCCTCTCGATGTGTTTGGTGTCTCAACTCAAGATGTTTCAACATGTCATTCCGTGAGTTGGTCTTGTGATCATTAGGATGATCCATCCATGTAGACATGTCTCGCTCTGTTGACCACATGTTGGATGAAGATCTTGAAAGCGAGGATGTCAAGATCAATGTATGCTACAAATCAACAACTTTATGAGGTGCAACTTGGATCGTGAAGATTGTGTTGGTCTTGTCCCCCCTCTGTCTTCTTACCTCACGTCTTGAATCTCGGGACGAGATTCTTGTTTAGTGGGGGTGAGTTGTCACAACCCTAGCTTTACCCTGGCCTTGGACTAGTTTGGTTGCTGCATCATGTTTAAATTCAATTGAAATTTGAATTGAGGAACTTTCCAAGCCTCAGAAAACCTCTAAAAATAACCAACATTTAAATCTCATCAAATGAGTCCAAGAAAATGTTCCTGTTATTCTGTGAAAATATTGGCATGAGGTGAAATTCAAACCAACATTTTTGGAGTCACAGAAATAATTTATTTGGGCCTTTGATTTAAATCAATAATATATTTGTGTTGGAATTATTTCTGTTATATAAGAAATAATGTCCAAATAATCCTAAACTGAAATGTTCCATGTTGGATTTATTCCATACAGTGAGCATGAGCAGTTTGGTGATTTTTGGAAGTGTTTAAGTATTTTTAATAAAGCCCTAAAGACTACAGAATAATAGAAAACAAAATTAAAAGAGAAAGAGGGAGAACCTACCTGGTGGGCCAACCGGCCCACCACTGTAGCAGCCCAGCCGGGCAAAGCCAGCCCAGCCCAGCTCCACCTCCCTGTCGTCTTCCACCTCCTGCCAGTAGGCAGGAGGGCGTTTCACCGCGCGCGCGCTCGCCCCTGGCCACCTCCTGCTTCCTCCCTGGGCCTTCTAGCGACGCCACGGAGACGCCCCGTGACCCCTCGCTCCTCTCCCTCACTCTCTGCTCTCCCCCTCGCCCTCTGCTTCCTCTCCCGAGCACACCCGAGCGGAGCTCGTCGCCGTCGTACGCCGTAGACGCGGCCTCCGTGCTCCCCTCGCCTCCTCGACGTGTCCACGAGCATCGCCACGCCTCCCTCGTCCTCTCCGTCCGGCCACGCCTCGCCGGAGGCCTTGCATCGACGCCATCTTCATTGTCTTCGTCGCCGGCCACCGGAGATGCCTCTCGCCGCCCCGCTCGCTCCGGTGCTTCCCCGAGCACGCCGAGGCCACCTATGCATCCACCGTGAGCCCCTGCCCCTAACCCCCTCCTCTACGCCTCGGTTGCGCCCCCTAGCCGCCATCTCCACTGAGCCCGAGCACTCTGCTCCGCCGGCGACGCCGTCGATGTGGCCACAGCCACGCGGGCTCGAAACCGAGCGCGTCACCGCATTTGCCACCGCCCCCGTCGCCTTTAGCACAAGTCCGGCACGTTGCCGCCGCGGATTTGGTCGCCGCCGGCCAACTTCGGCGACAGCCGACATGGCGGGGTCATTAGTGCTAATCCCCGCTAGCTGGACCTCACCTAGTCACTGACAGCGGGCCCCGCAGTGGGTCAAAGCCCAATTAGCGTCGGGTTTGACCCGAGGTTGACCTCTGTTTGACCCTTGAGTCACTGACATGCGGGCCTCGCCCAACTAACCCAGTTAGTTAGAGCTAAACTTAATTAAGTTAGTTTAGTTAGTCACTGACCAGTGGGCCCAGTGTTGTTTAGTTAGTCTAGTTAACCCAAATACTTAACTGTGAGACTGACTAGTGGGGCCCAGCCATCACGTTTGACCTGGACAGCCCTGTTGACCTGCTGACGCCAGCATGATGCAATGCTGACGCAGTTAATCATTTTCTGGAATTAAAATAATTTAGAAATCCCAAAAAATGCCCAAAACTTCTAAAAATCGTAGAAATTCAACCGTAACTCCAAATGAAATAAATTATATATGAAAAATTATCAGAAAAATTCAAGGAATCCATCTGTACCTTTTTCATGCATGTTAGAACAACTTAAGGCCACTGTTTAGCACAAATCAAATGAATGGTATTTTTATAACCACATGTGGAGTTTGAATTTGAACTTTGGGTTCAGACCAACTTCATTTAATTGTGTTGCTAGTTGCATTAGCTCAATCAACAACATATTGCCATGTCATTGTCATGCATCATGTTTTGCATTGCATTGATTGTGTTCCTTCACTGTTGCCGGTGGTTGTCCCCTCTCGATAGACGTTGTACCGACGCTGTGATCATTGACACTGATGAAGACCCAATGATATCTTCAGAAGTGCCGGGCAAGCAAAACCCCCTTGTTCATTCCAATACAATCCCACTCTCTCGCTCCTGCTCTCTTTTACTACATTAGGACAACAACGATTCAACTGTTACATGTTGCGGTAGTTGAACCCCTTTCCCCTGCATGACCTGTCATTGCGACACTAAATAGATGAAACCCACTAGCATGAGTAGGAATTGTTTGAGCCCTGATGTGCCTACTCATTCATGCTTGTTTGTCATGCCTGCTACTGCTTAGAGTTGAGTCAGGTCTGATTCATCGGGGATGAAGTGGAACAGTGATGAACATGTCCTACTGTGTGTGAGCTAAGTGTGTGAACACAATTTGGTAAAGGTGGCGGTGAGAGGCCATGTAGGAGTACATGGTGGGTTGTCTCATTGAAACTGTTCTTAGAAACTGAGTTCTGTGTTTATGATCCATGAAACGGCTAATACCACACATTGGGCCCTGAAATATGACCCCGCTTGACTTATTGACCCCTCTCGTCCTTTGTCCAGGAGTTGCAACTAGTTTCTGGTGTTTGTATGTTATGTGTTGGCGGCCGTGCGTAGCGCTAACCCTAGGGATGGGCTATGATGCGGTAGATACACTGTGGCCGGGTATGCCGGGCGCTCGTTTGGTGTCTCGGGACCCTGTACACATCGTTTGGGGCCGTTGAGGACACCCCGGCCGGATTTCCTTGCGGATGGAACCCGAATAGGCGATAAACCTAGACTAGAGACTTGTGTGGTTAGTCAGGTCGTGGTCTACACCCACGTCGGCTTTCGCTTGAAGTCTGCCGAGCACATGTCGTGTGCAGACGCTAAGTGGTGGAAACATGTGTGACGAAGTACACCCCTGTAGGGTTATAAATGAAATATTCGAATAGCCGTGTCCGTGGTAAAGGACTTCTGGGTTGCTTAGAACAGTTCATAGACAAGTGAAAGTGGATACTCTAAAATGTGCAAGATAAGCGTGAGTGCTAAGGATGGCGTTCTCGTAGGGAGATGGGAGAGGATCCATAGTGGTGTATTGATATGGTGAATATGTGGACTCGTGTGCGCCACCTCAAAAGAGTTACTTGCAGTCGTAGTTTAAGATAGCCACCAAGTCAAAGCTGGCTTGCTGCAATTAAACTCCACCACCCCCTGTTGATACCGATGCATATGTAGCTAGTTCTGATGTAAGTCTTGCTGAGTACTTTTGTACTCATGTTTGCTTAATATATGTTTTGCAGAGAGACTTCAGTCTCGCTAGTAGTACCACATGGACTTCGATGTTTAGCTTGATACCTCAGCTACAATCTTGTGCCCTCGGCAGGATCTGGTAGATAGTCAGACTTCTCAGCCTTTTCATTTGTAGATGTCTGTACTCAGACATGTTAAGCTTCAGCATGTGCTTTGATTGTATGCTATGATTGTTGGGTCATGAGACCCATGTTTGTAATATCTCGCTCCTCGGAGCCTAATGAATAAAGTACTTGAGTTGTAGAGTTTTGTTGTGATGCCATGTTGTATGTACTCATATCGGGCATATTGGGTGTATGATTGAAATGCTTGGTATGAGTGGGATCCGACAATCTAGTTGTTTATCCTTGGCAACCTTTCTTATGGGGAAATGTAGACTACTAGGGAAAAGGCTAGCAGCAGCGTGGGTTTTAGACCTATCAGTAGCGCGGGGTGGTGCACTACTGATAAGGCGCTACAGCTAACGAATAGCAGTAGCGTGCCTCCACCCACGCTACGGCTAAATTGACTTAGTAGCAGTGAGTTCGAGGAGGAGCGCTGCTGGTAATTAGTAGTAGTGCTTCTCTCTGCCCGCGCTGCTACTATTATTTCGTATTTTATTTCTTTTTTATTTCATGTTGTATTCGTACACCTTTACACAAATTTTCATACAACAGGAATTTACAAATTGTTTTTACATCATAATGAGTTATTACATCACGGGGTGAAAGAACCGTGTGGACTAGTTTCAAGTGGACGGACATCCACTTGAAACTAATCCGTGGTTCTTTCACCCAATGATAAAATAAATATCATCATCATCATCATATCATTAACAACTTATCATCATCATCATCATATCATTGGTCACTAGTCGTAATCACAAGTACTCCTCACATCTTCAACTCTAACACATTGTATCACATAATAAACATATTGTACCTCATAGGACCTACTACATTCTCTTAGGACCTACTATATTCTCTAAGGTAAAATAGCAAAAAACAAGATAGCCCCTCGCTCTCCATTATGGAGAATGCAGATTATCCTGTCTCCAATTCTTGCCTTTCGCTTAATGTTGCTTCCAAGCACCTCCTTACGAATGTCCAAACATTTTTTCCACTCTTTGATTAGCATGTGTTCACCGGTTTTAGAAATTCGATATGCACAGGTGAGATCCGTAGGATGACCTGGCTGTAGGTTCAGAACTTCAAGGCGACCATTGTAATACATCAGATGAGGCACACAATCCATCGGGATTTTCTGTTGAAAAACATAGTAATAACTTCGTAGTTAGCAATGATGTACTAGTTTTAGAAGTATGCAAAAGATGCACGGATGTCGTAATAGTACAATATCTTACCAGGGTATCTCCATAGAAGTTATCGTGGTTCAACACGTGCACTAGTGGCACATATTCACCATAATTTGGAGGAGTTCAATAATAGGTATTGTAATTCTCAAAAAAAGTACAATAAGCAATCAGATGATTTTTCTCCTTATAAGTTAATTCGGAGCCATCAGTGTAGTGGGTTTTGTCTACCATCTTCTGCACATTCTTTGAAGATTCAAAATAAGCTGTCAATGGAAATAAGCTGTCAACTATTTTGAAATAAACAATATAAATTAGTTAATAACTATGTCTGGGAAACTCACATTGTGGTAGAATCGGAAGCGTATCAACAAGGACCCATATGTCCATATTGTCTTGCTCGATGTCAGGATCACCAAGATCCATGCTGACAATCATACCCTCATAAAAACCATACATTTTGCAAAGTGCTTCCCAATTTTGGCAACCAAAATGGGTTACGCTCTGAGAATTGTACAGATTTACTTCAAAATCGGTATCATGATGGGTCCTTAGGTGTATTTTCTTTGTTTGAAAATTTTCATGGTCTTCAAAACCCATCCTCTCCAAGACATAGCGTCTTGCATGGCATGGGATAAGCTAGTCGAATTGTAAAAGATGAAAATTAGACGTTGAAATAGTTGAAGTCATGCTTAATTACAAAAAAAACACTTGTCATTGTTGCGTACCGTTTCAACATCGAAGGTCTCCTCGAGCTTAATGCTGAAGCGCCGATCTTCATCTAGCTGAACGAACCTGTCGCACATACCTCGATCATCATGGCACCAACTGCACTCCCCCGGGAGACTGTCGTCGTTCGAGTACGACATTTCCTACGTTCATAATTCAAAGATTAAACTTGTACATATTCTAGCACAAGTCATGCCAGAATTCACGGAAAAATCCGGCATGACCTTTGCTAAAAAAGGACATATCGAGCGCCTGAAATTTGCCAGAACGGAAATTAATCAACACTCTGGCAAAACATAGGCCACTCGGAGGTGTAACCAAAACATGAAATAATTGCTTAAACTAAAAAATAACACCAAATATGGCATGTTCAACTAGTTCTATTAATTCAACTAGTTCTTACTAAATATAAACTTAGTATAAAAAGAAAAAAAACTAGTTTTTTCTAAAAATGAAGTAGTTCAACTAGTTATTAATTTACTTACTATACTAGTTCAACTAAAACTAAACTAGTTCTATTAATTCAACTAGTTCTTACTAAATATAAACTTACTATAAATAGAAAGAAACTAGCACATCTACTACTACTAATTAACATCTAACTACTACATCTACTACTAATTAACATGTACTACTGCTAATTATACAACTAGTTTACCATCACTACTAGTAATTAATATCCACTACTTCTAAAAATCATTATCTATGAA
>NC_041384.1:180628063-180636948 GCF_002162155.2 Triticum dicoccoides
GGCGGTGAGGTCGAGGGCGGCGACAGTGTGGTCGAGAGCGGCGGCGGTAAGGTCGAGGGCGGGCGGCGGCGGCGGCGGTGAGGGCGCAGGCGCGCTCGGGCTCGGGCAGCGGCGACAGGGAGTAGGGGAACAGGCCGGTGGGGGGGAAAGGAGGACTTAGCAAAATTTTGATGCGGGGGGTGGTTAACTCGAACTAGTAGTAGCGCACGTACAGAAGACGCGCTATAGCTAACTTATCTACAGCATGTTTTGGGGAAAACCGCTACTGCTAATGGAAGCAGTTATTTATTTTGTTTAGTAAAAACATCAAAAATATACATTGGTCATCATTGATCTTTTTGTGTATAATATAAATAGTCAACATGAATCCTCACTGTACCTATATAGGTACAAGCGAGGATTCATATTGCAACCACAAATCATACACATATAGTTCAATGAAGACCAAGTGCTCGAGATAGGTTGAGAAGCAACATATTTAAGGTGGTAAACACCTTGTTCGCTTAGCAGTATGGGACTAAACTTAATTAGTTGCGATCATACTTAGCAACAGCGAGTTTTGAGCAAAACCGCTGCTACTAAGTTCTTTAGCAGTAGAGCATCCACGGGAAGGGCGCTACTACTATATCTTTCCTGGAGGCAACACCGTGGCAATTATAGTAGTAGCGCTCTTTTCACCTAGAGCGCTACTGCTACTCAGTCATTAGCAGCGCTCTTTTCTAAAGCTCGTTGCTGCTAATTAGCAGTAGCGTATGTTTTTAGACCGCGCTGCTGCTAAGATTCTGTGTATAAGGTTTTCCCTAGTAGTGGTAGTCTAGTGTTCCTCGAGTCATAGTAGTCCGCTACAGCCTAGTTCACCGGAGTCCTGCTAGCCCAACACTACTGCTCAGGACACTTGACTGGCCGGCATGTGTTTCACTTTGTTCCTATGTCTGTCCCTTCGGGGAATGTCACGCGGTGACCATCGGAGTCCTGCTAGCCCAGTGCTACAGCCCGGATTCACTTGCTGATGACCGACATGCTCGATGTGATTCATGTATGCCTGTCTCCATAGGTCTGCTCCGCCCTGGGTTCATGACTAGCCATGTCGGCCCGGGTTCTCTGTCATATGGATGCTAGCGACACTATCATATACGTGAGCTAAAAGGCGCAAACGGTCTCGGGCCATGGTAAGGTGACACCCGTGGGGATACCGTGCATGAGGCCGCAATGTGATATGAGGGTTACCGGCTAGATCGATGTGACTTGGAATTGGGGTCCTGACACAGGGCTTCGCCAAGCGCAAGCGGGGAGGAGAGGTGTTACGGAGGGAGAGGGAGGCGCCAAGAGCAAGGGGTCCGGCTGCCCTCCCTCCCCCCTCTTTATATAGGGGCCTTGGGGGGGTGCCGGCCCTAGGGAGATGGATCTCCAAGGGGGCGGCGGCCAAGGGTGGCTTCCCCCCAAGCCAAGTGGGGTGCGCCCCCACCCCTAGGGTTTCCCAACCCTAGGCGCAGGGCAGGCCCAAGGGGGGCGCACCAGCCCACTAGGGCCTGGTTCCCCACCCAATTCATCCCATGGGGCCCTCCGGGATAGGTGGCCCCACCCGGTGGACCCCCGGGACCCTTCCAGTGGTCCCGGTACAATACCGTTAACCCCCGAAACCTTCCCCATGGCCAAAACTTGACTTCCCATATATAAATCTTTACCTCCGTACCATTCCGGAACTCCTCGTGACGTGCGTGATCTCATCTAGGACTCCGAACAACTTTCGGGTTACCGCATACTAATATCTCTACAACCCTAGCGTCACCGAACCTTAAGTGTGTAGACCCTACGGGTTCGGGAGACATGCAGACATGACCGAGACGCCTCTCCGGTCAATAACCAACAGCGGGATCTGGATACCCATGTTGGCTCCCACATGCTCCACGATGATCTCATCGGATGAACCACGATGTCAAGGATTCAATCAATCCGTATACAATTCCATTTGTCAATCGGTACATTACTTGCCCGAGACTTGATCGTCGGTATCCAAATACCTCCTTCAATCTCGTTACCGGCAAGTCACTTTACTCGTGCCATAATGCATGATCCCATGATCAACCACTTGGTCACATTGAGCGCATTATGATGATGCATTACCGAGTGGGCCCGGAGATACCTATCCGTCATACGGAGTGACAAATCCCAGTCTCGATTCGTGCCAACTCAATAGATACTTTCGAAGATACCTGTAATGTACCTTTATAGTCACCCAGTTACGTTGTGACGTTTGGCATACCCAAGGCACTCCTACGGTATCCGGGAGTTGCACAATCTCATGGTCTAAGGAAATGATACTTGACATTCAGAAAAGCTACAGCAAACGAACTACACGATCTTTGAGCTATGCTTAGGATTGGGTCTTGTCCATCACATCATTCTCCTAATGATGTGATCCCGTTATCAATGACATCCAATGTCCATAGTCAGGAAACCATGACTATCTTTTGATCAACGAGCTAGTCAACTAGAGGCTCACTAGGGACGTGTTGTGGTCTATGTATTCACACATGTATTATGATTTCCGGATAACACAATTATAGCATGAACAATAGAAAATTATCATGAACAAAGAAATATAATAATAACCATTTTATTATTGCCTCTAGGGCATATTTCCAACACCATCCTCCATCACCAATTTCATGATGCTCACCGCCGTGCGTGAGTAATTCCATCGTAGGCTTGCTGGATGGTGATGGGTTGGATGAGATTTATCATGTAATCGAGTTAGTTTTGTTAGGGTTTGATCCCTAGTATCCAATATGTTCTGAGATTGATGTTGCTATGACTTTGCAATGCCTAATGCTTGTCACTAGGGCCCGAGTGCCATGATTTCAGATCTGAACCTATTATGTTTTCATGAATATATGTGAGTTCTTGATCCTATCTTGCAAGTCTATAGTCACCTACTATGTGTTATGATCCGGCAACCCCGAAGTGACAATAATCAGGACCACTCCCGGTGATGACCATAGTTTGAGGAGTTCATGTATTCACTATGTGCTAATGCTTTGTTCCGGTTCTCTATTAAAAGGAGGACTTAATATCCCTTAGTTTCCAATAGGACCCCGCTGCCATGGGAGGGTAGGACAAAAGATGTCATGCACGTTCTTTTCCATAAGCACGTATGACTATATACAGAATACATGCCTACATTACATTGATGAATTGGAGCTAGTTCTGTGTCACCCTATGTTATGACTGTTACATGATGAACCGCATCGGCATAATTATCCATCACTGATCTAGTGCCTACGAGTTTTCCATATACTGGTTTACGCTTATTTACTTTCCCGCTGCTACTATTACAATCACTACAAAATACAAAAAACATTACTTTTGCTGTCTTTACTTTTGTTGCCGCTACCACCACTATCATATTACTTTGCTACTAAGCACTTTGCTGCAGATACTAAGTTTCTAGGTGTGGTTGAACTGACAACTCAACTGCTAATACTTGAGAATATTCTTTGGCTCCCCTTGTGTCGAATCAATAAATTTGGGTTGAATACTCTACCCTCGAAAGCTGTTGCGATCCCCTATACTTGTGGGTTATCAACTCTTTGTTGCATGTTGAGGGATAGTTATGTGATCCAATTATGTTAGTATTGTTGAGGGAACTTGCACTAGAGAAAGTATGAACCCTAGGCCTTGTTTCAACACATTGCAGTACCGCTTACGCTCACTTTAATTATTAGTTACCTTG
This sequence comes from Triticum dicoccoides, assembly GCF_002162155.2. Lineage (NCBI taxonomy): Eukaryota > Viridiplantae > Streptophyta > Magnoliopsida > Poales > Poaceae > Triticum > Triticum dicoccoides. The sequence continues at coordinate 180,631,797 of NC_041384.1, forward strand.
CTGTTTTTATATTTTCAGATTACAAATACCTTTTTCTACCATCCATATACCACTTGTATCACCATCTCTTCACCGAACTAGCGCACCTATACAATTTACCATTGTATTGGGTGTGTTGGGGACACAAGAGACTCTTTGTTATTTGGTTGTAGTGTTGCTTGAGAGAGACCATCTTCATCCTATGCCTCCTACGGATTGATAAACCTTAGGTCATCCACTTGAGGGAAATTTGCTACTGTCCTACAAACCTCTGCACTTGGAGGTCCAACAACGTCAACAAGAAGAAGGTTGTGTAGTAGACATCAGTGATTATTTATTGTTATACAACTCTCGTTTATGATTTTTTGCAGGCAAATTTCTCTCTAAATGGGAAGGTCCTTACGTTATCGAGGAGGTCTATCGTTCCGGTGCCATAAAAACCAACAACTTCGAAGGCACAAATCCAAAGCTGGTGAACGGTCAAAGAATCAAACATTATATCTCAGGTAATCCCATAAATGTTGAAACTAATATTATTGAAACCGTAACCCCGGAGGAATATATAAGGGACACTTTCCAGAATGTTCCAGACTCCGAAAAGGAATAGGTACGTGGTACGGTAAGTAAACCAACTCCAAAACAGTTCTAATGGCAATGTTTCTCCGTTTTGGAATATTTAAGAAAATAGGAAAATAAGAAGCAGACCGGAAAGGACACGGGGCTTCCACGAGGGTGGAGGGCGCGCCCCTTGCCTCGTGGTCACCTAGTGTGCTCTTCGGACTCCGGTTTCTTGCACCATACTTATTTTGGTCGGTAACAATTCATTATATAATCTCCCGAAGGTTTTGACCATCGTATCACGCAAATATCTCGTGTCTTTGTTTCGAGCTGTTCCTGCTGCAGATTAGAGCAATATGTCGTCCCAAGATTCAGAAGGAGAAAGCTATGTGGTTGATTACCTTGCAGATCCTAAGGTCTATGGGGACGTGGAGCATTGTGGTTGGACTACGGAAGAAGAAGAGGACTATGAACCTAAGGGAAAGGAGGAGACGAGCTCCTATGGAGATGAAGTTCCATTACCTCAACCCGGGGACATACATGTGGAGTTCAAAAAGTCAAGCCTCCCTGATAGAGCAAAGTAACCTAAGATCGAGTTTATCCCTTTTCGCCTCTTGCTGGAAAACAAACATGAATTATGCAAGAAGATATTAAGCCTTGAGCAAGAGATCAATGACCTAAGGGATCAAAATTTTGTCCTCAAGCGCAAATTAAGGAAGAAGCCTATGCCATCAACAAAACCATCACCTTCTTCACCAAGAAAGAGGAACTGAGTATCGCGTATGGGCACTCCCCTTATCATCTGCCAAGCTTGGGGGAGTGCCCCGATATCGTATCACCATCACACCTTTTATCTTTACCGTTTTCTTAGTTCGATCCTTTTGATAATATCTTGATCTAGTAGAATAAAGTTTTAGTATGATCTAGTTGTGAGTTTTGCTTTATGATCTTCCTATGTAATCGAGTTTGTGAGCTATATATAATAAAGATTAGTGTTGAGTCAAGGGCTTGATTATTTTGCTATGATCTTGAGGGATAAAATTAAAGAGAAGAAATAAAAATAAATAAAGAGATCATATGGATCTTATGGAGAGTAATGATCTCACATATAGAGAGTATGATGAATAAAAGTTGTTGAGAGTTGACAAACATAGTTTTGGTCGTTGTTGCAATTAATAGGAAGTAATAAACAAAGAGAGGTTTTCACATATAAATATACTATCTTGGACATATTTTATAATTGTGAGCACTCATTGAAGTATGATATGCTAAAGAGTTGACTTTGGACAAGGAAGACAACATAATGGGTTATGTTTTCTTACATCTGAGATAAATTATATTGTCATGGATCATCCAACATGTTGAGCTTGCCTTTCCCTCTCATGCTAGCCGATTTCTTTGCACCAAGTATAGACACTACTTGTCCTTCCAAATATCCCTAAAACCGTTTTTGCCATGAGAGTCCACCATACCTACCTATGGATTGAGTGAGATCCTTCAAGTAAGTAGTCATCAGTGCATGCAATAAAAATTTCTCTCTAAATATGTATGATCTATTAATGTGGAGAAAATAAGCTTTATACGATCTTGTGATGTGGAAGAAATAAAAGCGACGGACTGCATAATAAAGGTCAATATCACAAGTGGCAATATAAAGTGACGTTCTTTTGCATTAAGATTTTGTGCATCCAACCATAAAAGCACATGACATCCTATGCTTCCCTCTGTGAAGGGCCTATCTTTTATTCTTGTCTTATACTTCATGCAAAGAGTCATGGTGATATTCACGTTTCCTTTTTACATTTTATCCTTTGGCAAGCACAATGTGTTGGAAAGATCCTGATATATATAGCTAATTGGATGTGAGTTTTCATGAACTATTATTGTTGACATTACCCTTGAGGTAAAACGTTGGGAGGCAAAACTATAAGCCCCAATCTTTCTCTGTGTCCGATTAAAACTTCATACCCATAAATATTGCGTGAGTGTTAGCAATTGTGAAAGACTAAATGATAGTTGAGTATGTGGACTTGCTGAAAAGCTCTTATATTAACTCTTTCCTATGTTATGATAAATTGCAATTGCCTCAATGACTGAGATTAGAGTTTGTTGGTTCTCAATGATGTTTATGATTCATACTTGAAATTGTGATTTAATTGTTACATTAGCATAAGAGATCATACGAAAATATATATATATATACATATACATAAACACTATCTAATCACACGATCAGAATAATATTCTGATCACAACCTGACATGACCCGCTAGTAGTACGTTGAACTTCCCTGTGAACTAGGTTGAACTTCCGCCAACATTGCCCAAATGGGGCTTGCGATATACCGTTGGAAAGCTATGGACCCCAATATCATGACCTAACTTAAATTTCTGGCAAAATATAAGCGGTTTAAGAGCAGTTTTGAAAACCGTTTTTTCTTCACACAAAAAACATGAATCGTATTTTCGATCGCATTTCTAAACTATTTATCGGAATGAGGCATATAATATGGCCTTGGAAAGCTGCTGCAAAACCGCTCCTTCCACATGTTGAAAGTTTTCTCTAATTCCCTATGGTTAAAGAGTAATTTGAAAAAAACGTAAAATTTTGTAAACCGAACAGCTGAGTTTGTTTTTTCGATGTCATTTCTAAACGGCTAATCCAATGGAGGCATATGATACGGCGTTGGAAAGCTTATGAAAATGCACTACTTTTTCATCTTAAAGTTTTTTTTTCTAATTTTGAATGGTTTAAGAGTAATTTAGAAAATGGTCCAAGTCCTACCGAGTTCGTATTTTCGAGCTAATTTTTTAACCGTGCGTCCGAATGCAGCAAATGATATGGCGTTGGAAAGCTTGAACAAATGCAAAACTTTTTTGCTATGTATTGTTTCTCACAATTCTTTACGGTTTCAATTCAGTGTCGAAAAAGGCGAAAAACGTATTTTCGTCGTAATTTATACAAACTTTATCGGAATGGGGCAAATAATATACCACTGAAGAGCTACGGAAAATGCAAAACTTTCTCATGTTGATGGTTTTCTTTGATTCCTAGCCGTTTTGAAGTAATTTCAAAGACGGTGGGATCATGCGTTTTGCCTTTATCACGAAACAGATTCTTCGAAAATGCACTGCGTGAAGAATCTGAACTTCCCGGCGCGTGTACCTGAACTTCACTCTGTTTTTCACGTGATTTTTTTCCTCGTAGGTCTCCATCCACTGCTCGTAACTCTCCATCCACTCACCGGAATTGAGCAAGTGATATACCAGTGGAAAGCTGCTGTAAGCACATAACTTTCCCGTGTTGCTCGTTTTTTCATACTCTTGACAATTTTAAAAGTTTTTCATCTGAAATTCATTCAGCGTACTAGTTGAACTTCATACTCTTTTCACGTTGAACTTCTGTGACATATTTTCGTTTGTAATTTTCTCATCCATTCATCAGTGTTACACAAATGATATTCTTGTTGTACAAACCTCTCTCACAATAATGTTTAACTTATAACAACAAAACTTTTAGACTTTGCTTTTTTAATATAAAATGCACACCGTGTAGTACGTGAACTACTGTGAGCTATCAATCTGAACTTCTCTTGGTTACGTGAAAATATTTGAGTTTTTTATGAATTTTAATCTGAATTTTTATTAATTTTTTTATTAATTTTGAAACGCTCTATTTTTAAAAGTTGAACTTCTTATTATTTTATTTTAAAACTTATTGTTTCCATTCGTAATTACGAGGAAAATCTGAATTTTCTATAATCATCGAACTTCTCCATCTTTTTAATATGGACTTCCTGGTTTTATTTCTTAATCTTTTTTATAAAATTTTCAAGCGCTCTATTTTTATAAGTTGAACTTCTTGTTTTTTATTTTTGAACTTCTTGTTTCCATTCTTTAATAACGAGGAAAATCTGAGTTTTCTATAATCATTGAACTTCTTCATCTTTTTAATATGGACTTCCTGGTTTATTTCTTAATCTTTTTTGAAGAAATTTTGAAGCGCTCTATTTTTTAAAGTTGAACTTCTTGTTATTTAATTTTTGAACTTCTTGTTTCCATTTTTTATAATGAGGAAAATCTGAGTTTTCTATAATCATCGGACTTCTCCATCTTTTTAATATGGACTTCCTAGTTTTATTTCTTAATTTTTTATGAAATTTTGAAGTGCTATATTTTTAAAAGTTAAACTTCTTGTTATTTAATTTTTGAACTTCTTGTTTCCATTCTTTAATAACGAGGAAAATCTGAGTTTTCTATAATCATCAGACTTCTCCATCTTTTTAATATGGACTTCCTAGTTTTATTTCTTTTAGTAACGGAAAAATCCTAATTTTTTATAGACATCGAGCCACTCTGTTTTTTAAAATTGAAGTTCTAGTTTTATTTTAATAGAGAAAATCTTTTTTATAAAATTGTTTGAGATGCTTTTTTTGATGACCTTCTTTGGGTTTGTAACAAGACTTGGTGCGATGCGACACGATACGACATAATAGTCTTTAGGGTGGCGGGGATGGTGGCATGCCCGGAGGAGGCGGGGCCGGAGATGCGCCTGGAAGGAGGCGGCAGCAGGGAGGTGCGCCGTGGCAAGGTGGCGGTTGCCGGTGACACGCGCG
>NC_041384.1:180637349-180668971 GCF_002162155.2 Triticum dicoccoides
GATGGGGCCGATATGAGGTGGCTGCCGCGGCGCTTCCAAAATGTAAGCCATGCTTTACAGTAGAGCACAGAAAATTGGTTTAAAAAACACATCAAACTAATCTTTTTTATCTAAACTTCTTTTTTTATCTTTTTAGAAAATGTGATTGATATTCTATAAACATTAAATTGCTCCATTATTTTAATTTGTACTTCTTGATTTGATATTTATGAACTTCTTACATTTTTCTGTGCAATAAGATTTTCTGTATTTTTACTATGCAAACTTCTAGTGTATCTAAAGAAATTACATGTTTTTTATTTTCTTCAACCATTTTTTTCAATCCAACAAGTGAGCAAACTGGATAACAACATATAATGCTCCTTGTTTAGGGCTGAACTCAAGAATCTGGCGAAGCCGGCCTGCAACAATGACCAGTTTTTTAGAGGATAAATGCAAATAAATGTGTATAAAACCAGAGCAATCTAATGTCAATATTTTTTTATATGTTCAATAAAACCAGAGTAATCCAATGTCATAAACATCCATAGTCCAAAGAACAAAATGACCATAGTATATATGTACAAAGAAATCTTTTGTCTACCACACATGCACCTTTGTTCTCATACATCTCCCAAAAAAATCAGAGCCATCACCATTGAAAGCTAGTCATGCAATAGGAAAAAGATGAGCACTTCTTGCAAAAGCGAATGACTAAAAGTTGGCGGACAACTAGGACTACTTAAGTGAAGCGCTTGTAGTATTAACCCGTAGCTCCTTCATGTTGACCAATTCCACCATAAAACGCCATGTATGGATTTGAACACTACAAACCACTATACTAATCTCTCCTTGTGTTGGCTACAATTGACTCGGCTTGGGTCTGGGTGTTGTGCCAGCATCAACAGCTCAACACCTTGGCTCCTTGTCATCAGGTGGTGGACGTTGGCAGTCTGGTGGCCGATGCAGCCAAACACCGCTAGACCGTGCCAAGACTTCAGTTAGTTTTCTGAACTTTTCTCAACGGAACAAGCCAAGAGCACGCCAGATGACCTACGACCGCTCGCTGCTGTCACATCGGGGTATGAACTATAGACCTTATGGAAGTTATCTAATCTTGTACTGTAGATTCAAGCATTTTAAACTCAAAATATGCCTACAATTCTCAGTTTGTGCCTAACCTAGGAGTCGAGGAGATCACTACAGAGGACTAGATAGAGGAGTGCAAGTGAAGCAACCTTTTTCTTCAGAAAATCAACAAACTGAACTTCGAAAAATCAAGAAACTGAACTTCAGAAAGTGAAACAAACTGAACTTCACAAGGCCCTGTAAAAATATACATGATTGTAGTCCACTTTAAAAACTTCAGAAAATCAACAAACTGAACTTCTAGAGGGCCAGATGCTGACCTTTCTCTTCGTAGTGCCGTTGGTGACATGTGGATACGAAAACAAAGTAGCACTAAATGCATGCCACCTTGGTAGCCACATACACAGGCTAGCTGAAGCTGAAGTAGATAGCAAATTAGAACTTTGAACGAAAAAATTAAGAGGGAATTGCTCTCACAAGAAGTCTCCCTTTACTGGATTTAGCTGACAGCAGGATCCAGGGTTGTGTTGCGTTCATGAGCGGCCGGCGGCTCCATCGTTGAACAGCCCGGGGCCGCTTAGTTGAACGTCTTGGGGCTGCGTTGGGAGGACTCAGGGCGGCGCTGCAGATCGGGTCAGGGTGAGGGTACTCTCCATTCCCCTGAAGAAAATGCTCTGAAGGACAAAACACACACACAAGAATAACTACACATTAGGATTTCTGAATGGTCCTCTGTTTGTAGACATAAAAAAGTTCAGGAAGATCCTCGGACGCACGCACACCATTGCATGAACACATGCATTAGCACGTAGATCTCAGTCCCTCACATTCTACATTGTTATTTTTTAACAGCATATGAAATGAATTGTCAAATCAATACTCAGAAAGGGGCTGTCTTTTTATGGAGATACAGACCCAGTCATTCATGCTTCTTTTTTTAACATACTAAGATGAACAGCAGAGAAGCATCCATACCAACAATAATGAATTTGCAAACAATATTGGAGAAACAAACATCAAACCTGTAGCTTGAACGAGTAGAGCTGATTTCGGAAGTAGTGGTGCATGGGTTCAAGCAAAAGCGTGGCGTGAACTACAATTTTTGCAAAGTTCATTGCCCCAACACACAGATCTTGCAAGAAACCGAAAGAAATTGAATAAAATAGCAACAACCAAAACAAATCTCTAGCCACAAGATGACGAGGAGTGGGCGGTGACGAGCTATGGCTCCCTATGTTGCCGTCACCGTGGAAAGAGAAGGAAGGTTGTGGAGGATGCGCCGTAGAAGAGGGCAGGTCGCGCTAGAGCGGTGGGAAGGTCGCGCCGCAACAGAGGTTGGTGACGGGGGTGTCGGGACGGGGGGCAGCCATGGAGGAGGTGGTTGGGGTAGGCGCGGCGGAGGTGGCTGGGAGGCAGGGCAGGGACGGAGGTGGTGGGGTTGAGGGCGGCGACAGAGGTGGTCGGGGTGGAGAGCGGTGGTGGAGGTGGTCGGCAGGAGGACGACGACGGCTGAATTGGTCGGGGCAGATGTAAGTGGCGGAAGTGGTTGGGGCGGAGGACGGCGGCGTGGGTGTCCGGTGGCGACACGATCCAGGAGGCACGCGGCACCGGCAGGGAGGGGAGGCGCAGGGCCGTTGGCACGGGGCTGGCCGGGAGGTGAGGCGGGGAGGGGCGGCGCGGTGGCTTGGTCGGCGGGGATCCAGGGATCGTGGGAGGCATCGTGACCGGGAGAAGGTTGTCAGGACACCGACTCAATGCCACATCGATCTAGCATGTAACACCTCATATCACTTTGCGGCCTCACGCACGGTATTCGCACGGGTGTCGCCTTACCTTTGCCCGGGACCATTTGCGCCTTTTGGCACACGTATATGATAGTGTCGCTAGCATCCATATGATAAGGAGCCCGGGCTGACATGGCTAGTCGTAAACCTAAAGTGGCACAAACCTACAGGGACAGGCATTCATGACCCAGCATCGAACGTGTCGGTCATCAGCGAGTGAATCCAGGCTGTAGCACTGGGCTAGCAGGACTCCGGTGAACCGGGCTGTAGCGGGCTAACAGGACTCCGGTATTCATCGCGTGACATTTCCCCGAAGGGACAGACACAGGAATGAAGAAGGACACATGCCGGCCAGCCTAAGTGTTCCGGAGCAGCAGCAAGCTACCATGGCTCAGTGGAAACACTAGGAGACATTTCCCGGTAAGAGAGGCTACTAAGGATAAACAACTAGATAGTCAGATCCCACACATACCAAGCATTTCAATAACATACACACAATATGCTCGATATGTGCAAACACAACATGGCATCACAACATGACTCTACGACTCAAGTTTTTATTCAATAGGCTCCGAGGAGCGAGATATTACAAACAGGGGTCTCATGACCCAACATTCAGAGCATACAAATCCAAGCACAAGCGGAAACTATCATGTCTGAGTACAGACATCTATAAATGAAAAAGGCTTGAAAGCCTGACTATCTACCAGATCCTGCCGAGGGCACAAGATCATAGCTGAGGTAACAAGCTAAACGTCGAAGTCCAAGCGGAACTACTAGTGAGATTGAAGTCTCTCTGCAAAAACATAAAATAGGCAAACGTGAGTACAAATGTACCCAGCAAGACTTACATCAGAACTAACTACATATGCATCATTCTCAACAAAGGGGATGGTGGGGTTTAACTGCAGCAAGCCAGCATTGACTCGGTGGCTATCCTGATCTACTATTGCAGATAACTCTTTTGAGGTGGCGCACACGAGTCCACATATTCACCATATCAATACACCACTATGGATCCACTCCCGTCTCCCTACGAGAGCGCCATCCTTAGCACTCACGCTTATCTTGCGTATTTTAGAGTATCCACTTTCACTTGTCTATGAACTGATATAAGCAACCCAGAAGTCCTTTTCCGCGGACATGGCTATTCGAATAGATGATGTTAACCCTGCAGGGGTGTACTTCTTCACACACGCTCTCACCACTTACCGCCGTTTACACGACATGTACTCGGCAACCTTCAAGCGGAAGCCCAACGTGGGTGTCGGCCACGGCCTACCTAAACACTCAAGTCTCTAGTCCAGGTTTATCGTCTATTCGGGTTCCATCCATGAGGAGATCCGGCCGGAGTTTCGCTCACAGCCCCAAACGATGTGAACAGGGTTCCCGAGACACCAAACGGGCGCCCGGTACACCGTGCCACGTGCCTACCGCATCACAGCCCACCCCTCCGGTCAGCGCTGCCCACGGCCTCCAGCAAACTACAAACACCAGAAACTACTTGCAACTCCTGGGCAGAGGACAAGGGTGATCAAGAAGCCGAGAGGGTCCATTGGTTTCGGGCCCAATGCGTGGTAGTAGCTGAATCATGGATCACAAACACAGAACTCAGTTCCTGAGGACGGCTGCAATGAGACAACCCACCATGTACTCCTACATGGCCTCTCACCGCTACCTTTACCAAATCGTATTCACACACTTAGCTCACACACAGTAGGACATGTTCACACACCTCTGATTCATCCTCGATGAACCAGACCTGACTCAACTCTAAGCAGTAGCAGGCATGACAAACAAGCAAGAATGAGTAGGCACAACAGGGCTCAAACAACTCCTACTCATGCTAGTGGGTTTCATCTAATTACTGTGGAATGACAGGTCATGCAGAGGATAAAGGGGTTCAGCTACCGCAGCAAGTAACAGATGAATCGATGTTGTCCTAATGCAGTAAAAGAGAGCAGGAGCGAGAGAGTGGGATTGTATCGGAATGAACAAGGGGGTTTTGCTTGCCTGGCACTTCTGAAGATAATATAGCTCTTCATCAGTGTCATCGATCTCAACGTCAGAACATCGTCTACCGGGAGGGAACAGATACCGGCAACAAAGAAGAAATACAATCAATGCAATGCACAATATGATGCATGCTCATGACATGGCAATATGAATGTGTTTTGAGCTAATGCAACTAGCAACAGATTAAATGAAGTTGGTTTGAATACAAGATTCAAATTCAAACGCCATATGTGATTATTCAAATGCCATTTGATTGATTTGTGCTAAACAGCAGCTATAAGTTGTTCTAACATGCATGAAAATGGTACAGATGGATTCCTTGAATTTTTCTGATAATTTTTCATATATAAATTATTTAATTTGGAGTTACGGTTGAATTTCTATGATTTATTGAAGTTTTAATCATTTTCTGAAATTCCTGAATAAAAATAAATCCAGAAAACCTATTACTGCGTCAGCATGACTTCACAGTGACGTCAGCAAGTCAACGGCGTTGTCCAGGTCAAATCTGACCTGTGGGACCCACATGTCAGCTGCACAGTGATTTAACAGAGTTTAATTAACTTAACTAAATTGTTAGCCGGGTTAATTAAACAGTAGGGCCCACCTGTCAGTGGCCCTAGGCCTGGGTTAGCGGGGTGGTTAGGCCCTAATGACCGGCCACGTCGGATTCGCCGGCGGTTGGACGACGGCGACGACCCAGAGCGGCGGTGGCTCGCCGGAGTTACGCCAGAGGCGACGGATCGACGCGCCAAGGGCACCAGGAGGTAGCCCGTGCCCGTGCGCATCTAGGGGGACCAACGGGAGGTGCGGGGGTGGCCGGGGTTCACCGGAATGGAGCCCGAGGCGGCGGCCGGAGCTCGGGGGTTCGCGGGACCGGCGCTGCGGCTCACAAACGAGGGAGCTGAGGCGCTGGAGGAGCTCTACGGGTCGCGGCTAGCACAACGGTGCACGCCCGTGACCAAATGGTCACCGGGATTTCGCCGGCGACGAGCCCGTGCGGCGGAGCGTCTCGGCTCCGGTAGAGGGGGCGGCTAGAGCTCGAAATCGGACTTGGGGTTAGGGGGAAACGAAGCAGGGACTCACGGGGATCGTGCAGGGAGGGTCAGCGAGCTCGGGGAAGCGACGATGGTGGCGAATCGACGGTGAAGATCCTCGGCGGCCGGCGATGGAAACGGCGATGCCGGCGATGTTGTGGCTTGTTCATAGTTCCATGGCTTGGTGGAGAGGATGAGGAAGACGTCCCGGAGCTCTTGGACAGGTCAGGGGAGCAAGGGGGTGGCTGTGGCCGCGGTAACAGCGTCGGCGGCGACGAGCTCCGCTCGGTGGGGAAGAGAGAGGGATCCAGGGGGAAAGTGAGGGTGTGGGAGCGAGCGAGGAGGGTCCAGGAGATGTCGTGGCGTTGCGGGAGACGTCCAGGGGGGGAGGAGGCAGCCAGGCAGGGAGGAGGTGGCCGGGGCGCGTGGCCGCGCGCGCCGGGCGCGTGCCCGTGTCCTTCTGGCGAGGGAGGAAGATGACAAGGGAGGGGTGGAGATGGGCTGGGCCGCACAGGAGCTGGGCCGGCTGGGCTAGACAGGTAAGCGCCAGGTAAGTTGCTGGGCTTCTCTCCTTTTTTTTATATTCCTGTTCTGTTTTCTTTTATTTAATTCTTTTGCCACTGTTTTGAATTTAAAATAATTCAAACAATGCCAAAAGCTCCTCTGAATATTTTTATTTTGCTAGATGGACTTTTCCAAAAGCTCATAAAATATTTCAGGGAAATTTGAAATTATATTCTAATTATATGAATATAATTCAAATTCAAATAGCTAATGATTTAAATTCAAAGTCCCAAAAATAAATCCTTAAAAATGTTCAATTTTTTTGGTTGGGACCAGAACCCTTGCCAAAAATTATCAAACATTTAAGAAGAGCATTTTGGAACAATGAATGAGATTTTTAGGGTTTTTGCCCTTCTTTTATTTAGGGTTTTGAGGCTTCCAATTTCCCTCAGTTCAAGTTTCAAAAATTTAAACATGATGCACAGATGGAAGCAAGCATAGGTCAGGCCAGAACTAGGGATGTGACAACTCACCCCCACTAAACAAGAATCTCGTCTCGAGATTCAAGCGTAGGGTAAGATGAAGGGGAAACGCAAACTAGTATAATCTTCACGATCCAGGGTGCACTTCATAAGAGCGTTGATTCGATCACCATCTTTGTCTCGACGTCTTGCTCTGAGAACTCTAGCTAACTTGACAACGAGAAGGAAAGAAAGATTCTCGAAGGATCGATCTTCTCAAGGGTCGAACAACTCAGTATCAACTCATGGAATAAGACATTGAAACATCTCTCGAGCTGAGGCATGAAACATTCGTCCAAATGAATGGAGTGGAACAGATGTCGAAGATTCACTAGATAGACAACAATTCCACGCTTAAAAGGGTGGTGAAAGGTTGTCAACGTAGCGAGGAGTTGAGTTGCCATGATACCACAACGAGGCACCTTAGGGATGGTGACTCGTAGGAATATCCCCTTAAGTGGCAAAAAAAATTACCTTTGATATAGAGATCATTGAGACTTTCTATATCAGCCTAAGGCAAATCACAACAATCGATTGGCGGGGGTCGGTAGAATGGCATACTCGGACTTGGATAATGTGGATTACCTTGTTGAAGACAACTAATGGATGAATTTGCTTATCACCGGAAATGGAAGAGACCCATGGTAGAATGGCACATTGGCGGTGCAAGCTGGGAACAAAATGCAAATGCTGGGAATGATTCTGGTAACTGGGGAAGAACCCAACAATAGAGAGTGAATTCACTGTTTGAAAAGGTCATAGCATTGCCGAGGAAACTGAGAGCACTATACAGTTAATGCCGACGATCAAACCTGGCACTTGCGCGTGCTCTCAAGAACTTGAGCATTTCCATAATCATCAAGATTTTACCAACATCCGTGTCAAGGATCCTGGCAACACAACGTACTACCATGATGAATGATGATGGATGATGCAGATGCAAAGGAAGATAACACTTTCTCAAATTTCACCCTTGGCGGGGCCAAGGAAATAAAAGCTGGATGATCGACCGAGAGACATTTAGCACTCCGCTTCTAATGTTCTCCTTGATGTGCTAGTGTAACCCATTCATAGAAATGGTCTGGTATCTACACATCAAGTAAAAGGTCGGACTTCAGAAACACAAAAATCCTTAAGGAACAGCTAGGGAGTAAATCCTACGAAGTCCTTATGGGGAGGTGGCCAACTTTCTCAATCAAGATCCTACAATAATAGGTCTTCCGGCTGGGTGTGTTGGCCATGACATCCACTTTACCGGTTATCGAGGGATCAGTATTATAGTTCTTGGGAAGAGTTCCAACCATCATATCTGCCTGAGATTCAAATCTGGTTGGTGTCAGGATATTCCAGACTCATCGAGTCTAGGAAGAAAAATGAAAGTTTGCAACAGAAATCGACGAAATGACGTTGCGAGATTCTCGGGAAATGAACTACGATAGTAAGCTCCAAAACATGAGCTGGTCCTGCTACAAACATGTGAACAGGTTGTCCCAGACAAAACATTATCACATGGTAGTCTTACAATAAAACACTACCGAGTTTCAGGTGGGGAACCATAATCGAGGATATTGAAGTCCTTGCATAAGGCATGCTCTTAAGAAGGAACTTCCTTTCCTTGAACAAATCAATCAGTGGCTTGGTGTGCTAGGATACACATATGGAATGAAGATGATCAGTCTATCAAACCACAGAATACTTCGCACATGCATAACTGACTTGGGATGGTTCCAGAGGAAGTAAAAACATGCTTTCTCGAATTCACGGCGGCAACTTACATCAAATGCACGTGAATCAAAGGAAGTCACTTCTCTCATCCAAACATATACCTCAGAGACGGAACTCGAAGGCATTGTTTACAAAGTTTCCAACAATAGCTTAATGTTCAACAAAATCATGGAGGAGATAAGGATGTTGTCGATGGCCTCAACAACAATTCATCCAGGTTCCCTTTTAAAAGGAATTCCATAGTTAAGTGAACACGGTGATAGCATTGGTCAGACCAAAAGATATAATGGTGTATGCTCGAGGAAAATCCACGAATAAGACAGCATTACGAACATTGTTGGTTCTGATTTGATTTGACGATAGCCCATACTCAATCAATGGTTTAGGTAAGATAATAGGTCCAGCAACTGATCACAGGGACCAACCAATGAAGATATCATCTTTCTTGAAAACACACCAATACCAGGATATCCCTTTGAAAAGAACTAGGTTAGGTAAGCTTTTATCTTCCAACTCTCCAAGTTGTCGTTTAGCTTAACCAACTAGCTCAGAGGTATCCAACACGAGTTCTTGGAGAAAAGGTGGTTTACAGGAATAAACCAACTTGATCACGAGCTCAACATAACAGTCCGGTGACAATCTGGTGATACTTCCGAGAAGATATTCGGAAAATCACGAACCACCGGTATGTTACTAAGCTCGAGAGCAATCTTTCTTTTCAGGGCAAGATGATATGATCAAATGAGCAAGGACTTGACAAAATCCTAACTCATCAATCAAAGAGTGCACCAGGAAATAAGGACTAGGTAGCACAATCAACCTTAGGGCGATGATTCAAAAATCAACATGCTAAGAATGAGGTTATTGTCCATTAACTACCAAGCAACAAGGTTGCTAGGAGTATTGAATTCGCACATCACGATTCACTTGTCGGCATTCCGGTTGCGACAACACGGAACCGAGGGATGAATAATGATGGCGAGAAGTATCACTACATCAAGAATTCACAAGAGCCGGTGCAATCCTCATGAAAATCCTGACATAAAGACGGTAATACTTCAGGGTAGAACCGAATCAAAAGCTGGGCTGGCATTTTGATCTGCGGAGCACAATTGCTTTGACCCAATCCTAGATATGGATGAGGTACTGGAGTTTGTTTCTCCTAGTCATTCCGGAATAGAATGGCTTGACAGACCACAAGAGTAATAGGCATCGATGAACGAATGCACACATACTCTTGACTATCAATTGATAGACGAGGGTCAGAAGACAACTAAAGAGGGACAACTCAAAGGAACATACGATTTTCTGAGTTGTGGAGGCATGGATTAGCATGTCGAACGATTTCAACATAATTCTTCCGGATAACCCATGCAGAAAGGTTGAGCTGGCAGGGTCACAATATAGCATGGAGAACTCATCGAGAGCACTCTTGTTGTCATCTTTTGGTTCAGAAGAACTCCTGCCAAGAATGGTTCATGGTAACTGGAAGAAGGATGTACCACGAACCTCGAGGACTATCGCAAAGGTTACTAATAACCTAAAGGAACTAGCAAACACTATCAGCATGAAGTAAGTAGAGTGAATCTCGGGTTCAAGAACCCAGGAATAGAATACCTACTCCTAGGTAGCATCACGGAATGCTTTCGAGAATAAAGGCCAGAATCATCACGCTGGGAACACAAAACATGGCTAGATTACTAGATGATCCCCTAAGACACCTAGGGTCATAATACCAGCTCCAACATATATGTTAAGGCAATAAAGTACCTCAACTCACCGATTAGTGTGGTTAATCTGGCCCAAAGGAACATCGAAATGGGAGGAAGGAATTTGCAAATTGCTTCAAACTATTTAGAAACCTGGGATGACTCGGACAGCATAACGGTTGTAAATGCTCAGAAAAGATTTGAGACATTCACAAAAGGGTGGCATAACCACTCAGAAGCGCAATATCAAGGTTTGGAGATCAACAGTTAACATACAGAAATAGTAGGAACTGAACTCAAGCTTAAATCCAACAATCTTATAAGTCTACGGATTAGTAACACGTGATCCTGATAGAAAGAGGAGAAAGCCTAGTTCCTTAACCCCGTAGGAAAGATAAGATGACTCAGATCAGAAGGGCATAAGGTATAAGGAGTAAAAAGAGCCTTACGTTCCATCCCACAATCAATTCCCTTATATAACTAAAGAATTTCTAGACTCAACTTCGACCAGTTTGTCTTGGTAATCCTACAGGCAGTCAAGCTCTGATACCAACGTTGTCAGGACCCCGACTCAATGCCACATCGATCTAGCATGTAACACCTCATATCACTTTGCGGCCTCACGCACAGTATTCCCACGGGTGTCGCCTTACCTTTGCCCGGGACCGTTTGCGCCTTTTGGCACACATATATGATAGTATCGCTAGCATCCATATGATAAGGAGCCCGGGCTGACATGGCTAGTCGTAAACCCAAAGTGGCACAAACCTACAGGGAAAGGCATTCATGACCCAGCATCGAACGTGTCGGTCATCAGCGAGTGAATCCAGGCTGTAGCACTGGGCTAGCAGGACTCCGGTGAACCGGGCTGTAGCGGGCTAACAGGACTTCGGTATTCATCGCGTGACATTTCCCCGAAGGGACAGACACAGGAACGAAGAAGGACACATGCCGGCCAGCCTAAGTGTTCCGGAGCAGCAGCAAGCTACCATGGCTCAGTGGAAACACTAGGAGACATTTCCTGGTAAGAGAGGCTACTAAGGATAAACAACTAGATAGTCAGATCCCACACATACCAAGCATTTCAATAACATACACACAATATGCTCGATATGTGCAAACACAACATGGCATCACAGCATGACTCTACGACTCAAGTATTTATTCAATAGGCTCCGAGGAGCTAGATATTACAAACAGGGGTCTCATGACCCAACATTCAGAGCATACAAATCCAAGCACAAGCGGAAACTATCATGTCTGAGTACAGACATCTATAAATGAAAAAGGCTTGAAAGCCTGACTATCTACCAGATCCTACCGAGGGCACAAGATCGTAGCTGAGGTAACAAGCTAAACGTCGAAGTCCAAGCGGAACTACTAGTGAGACTGAAGTCTTTCTGCAAAAACACAAAATAGGCAAACGTGAGTACAAATGTACCCAGCAAGACTTACATCAGAACTAACTACATATGCATCATTCTCAACAAAGGGGATGGTGGGGTTTAACTGCAGCAAGCCAGCTTTGACTTGGTGGCTATCCTGATCTACTATTGCAGATAACTCTTTTGAGGTGGCGCACACGAGTCCACATATTCACCATATCAATACACCACTATGGATCCACTCCCGTCTCCCTACGAGAGCGCCATCCATAGCACTCACGCTTATCTTGCGTATTTTAGAGTATCCACTTTCACTTGTCTATGAACTGATATAAGCAACCCAGAAGTCCTTTTCCGCGGACACGGCTATTCGAATAGATGATGTTAACCCTGCAGGGGTGTACTTCTTCACACACGCTCTCACCACTTACCGCCGTTTACACGACATGTACTCGGCAACCTTCAAGCGGAAGCCCAACGTGGGTGTCGGCCACAGCCTACCTAAACACTCAGGTCTCTAGTCCAGGTTTATCGCCTATTCGGGTTCCATCCATGAGGAGATCCGACCGGAGTTTCGCTCACAGCCCCAAACGATGTGAACAGGGTTCCCGAGACACCAAACGGGCGCCCGGTACACCGTGCCACGTGCCTACCGCATCACAGCCCACCCCTCCGGTCAGCGCTGCCCATGGCCTCCAGCAAACTACAAACACCAGAAACTACTTGCAACTCCTGGGCAGAGGACAAGGGTGATCAAGAAGCCGAGAGGGTCCATTGGTTTCGGGCCCAATGCGTGGTAGTAGCTGAATCATGGATCACAAACACAGAACTCAGTTCCTGAGGACGGCTGCAATGAGACAACCCACCATGTACTCCTACATGGCCTCTCACCGCTACCTTTACCAAATCGTATTCACACACTTAGCTCACACACAGTAGGACATGTTCACACACCTCTGATTCATCCCCGATGAACCAGACCTGACTCAACTCTAAGCAGTAGCAGGCATGACAAACAAGCAAGAATGAGTAGGCACAACAGGGCTCAAACAACTCCTACTCATGCTAGTGGGTTTCATCTAATTACTGTGGAATGACAGGTCATGCAGAGGATAAAGGGGTTCAGCTACCGCAGCAAGTAACAGATGAATCGATGTTGTCCTAATGCAGTAAAAGAGAGCAGGAGCGAGAGAGTGGGATTGTATCGGAATGAACAAGGGGGTTTTGCTTGCCTGGCACTTCTGAAGATAATATAGCTCTTCATCAGTGTCATCAATCTCAACGTCGGAACATCGTCTACCGGGAGGGAACAGATACCGGCAACAAAGAAGAAATACAATCAATGCAATGCACAATATGATGCATGCTCATGACATGGCAATATGAATGTGTTTTGAGCTAATGCAACTAGCAACAGATTAAATGAAGTTGGTTTGAATACAAGATTCAAATTCAAACGCCATATGTGATTATTCAAATGCCATTTGATTGATTTGTGCTAAACAGCAGCTATAAGTTGTTCTAACATGCATGAAAATGGTACAGATGGATTCCTTGAGTTTTTCTGATAATTTTTCATATATAAATTATTTAATTTGGAGTTACGGTTGAATTTCTATGATTTATTGAAGTTTTAATCATTTTCTGAAATTCCTGAATAAAAATAAATCCAGAAAACCTATTACTGCGTCAGCATGACTTCACAGTGACGTCAGCAAGTCAACGGCGTTGTCCAGGTCAAATCTGACCTGTGGGACCCACATGTCAGCTGCACAGTGATTTAACAGAGTTTAATTAACTTAACTAAATTGTTAGCCGGGTTAATTAAACAGTAGGGCCCACCTGTCGGTGGCCCTAGGCCTGGGTTAGCGGGGTGGTTAGGCCCTAATGACCGGCCACGTCGGATTCACCGGCGGTTGGACGACGGCGACGACCCAGAGCGGCGGTGGCTCGCCGGAGTTACGCCAGAGGCGACGGATCGACGCGCCAAGGGCACCAGGAGGTAGCCCGTGCCCGTGCGCATCTAGGGGGACCAACGGGAGGTGCGGGGGTGGCCGGGGTTCGCCGGAATGGAGCCCGAGGTGGCGGCCGGAGCTCGGGGGTTCGCGGGACCGGCGCTGTGGCTCACAAACGAGGGAGCTGAGGCGCTGGAGGAGCTCTACGGGTCGCGGCTAGCACAACGGTGCACGCCCGTGACCAAATGGTCACCGGGATTTCGCTGGCGACGAGCCCGTGCGGCGGAGCATCTCGGCTCCGGTAGAGGGGGCGGCTAGATCTCGAAATCGGACTTGGGGTTAGGGGGAAACGAAGCAGGGACTCACGGGGATCGTGCAGGGAGGGTCAGCGAGCTCGGGGAAGCGACGATGGTGGCGAATCGACGGTGAAGATCCTCGGCGGCCGGCGATGGAAACGGTGATGCCGGCGATGTTGTGGCTTGTCCGTAGTTCCATGGCTTGGTGGAGAGGATGAGGAAGACGTCCCGGAGCTCTTGGACAGGTCAGGGGAGCAAGGGGGTGGCTGTGGCCGCGGTAACAGCGTCGGCGGCGACGAGATCCGCTCGGTGGGGAAGAGAGAGGGATCCAGGGGGAAAGTGAGGGTGAGGGAGCGAGCGAGGAGGGTCCAGGAGATGTCGTGGCGTTGCGGGAGACGTCCAGGGGGGGGGGAGGAGGTAGCCAGGCAGGGAGAAGGTGGCCGGGGCGCGTGGCCGCGCGCACCGGGCGCGTGCCCGTGTCCTTCTGGTGAGGGAGGAAGACGACAGGGGAGGGGTGGAGATGGGCTGGGCCGCACAGGAGCTGGGCCGGCTGGGCTGGACAGGTAAGCGCCAGGTAAGTTGCTGGGCTTCTCTCCTTTTTTTTATATTCCTATTCTGTTTTCTTTTATTTAATTCTTTTGCCACTGTTTTGAATTTAAAATAATTCAAACAATGCCAAAAGCTCCTCTAAATATTTTTATTTTGCTAGATGGACTTTTCCAAAAGCTCATAAATATTTCAGGGAAATTTGAAATTATATTCTAATTATATGAATATAATTCAAATTCAAATAGCTAATGATTTAAATTCAAAGTCCCAAAAATAAATCCTTAAAAATGTTCAATTTTTTTGGTTGGGACCAGAACCCTTGCCAAAAATTATCAAACATTTAAGAAGAGCATTTTGGAACAATGAATGAGATTTTTAGGGTTTTTGCCCTTCTTTTATTTAGGGTTTTGAGGCTTCCAATTTCCCTCAGTTCAAGTTTCAAAAATTTAAACATGATGCAGAGAAGGAAGCAAGCATAGGTCAGGCCAGAACTAGGGATGTGACAAAGGTCATGGGTGTGGAACGGGCCGTTCGGGAGGTGTATAATGGGCCAGCTTTTTGTCTGTTAGGGATCTCAGGAACAACCCTATCGATCCCTATATAGAGAGCTGTGATCCAAATAACTATTCTAATCCCAGGATCAGAATAGTGCTACTCTATATATATATATAGTGGCACTATTCTAATCCCAGGATTAGAATAACTATTTGGATCACAGCAGCCCTATATAGGGCCCGATAGGGCCCTCCTGAACTTCCGAACTGCCGCCGGCCCGACAGGATCCACCGGATCCCGAGGCCCCCCGACAGGATCCACCTGATCACGATCCCGATCCACAGCCGCCCCAGCCTCCCTCCTCCCGTCGATCCCCCGACCTCCCCCGTCGGATCCGACGCCTCCCTTCCTGCCCCAACTCCTGGCCGGCCGGATCCGCCGCCTCCCTTCCTTCCCCAACTCCTGGTCGGCCGGATCCACCGCCTCCCTTCCTTCCCCAACTCCTGGCCGGCCGGATCCACCGCCTCCCTTCCTTCCCCAACTCCTGGCCGGCCACCGGCGCGAGCGAGCAAGCGACGGCGGATGCCAGCGCGAGGGAGCCCGCGTCGCCTAGACGCGGCGAAGCCGCCATGGACTTCAAGAAGCCGCATCCTCGTCCCATCGTCACCGCCCGAAGCCTTGGCAGACCAGATGACGGCTCTGACGCAAGCAACGGCGAGTGGCGCGACCAACAGAGCAACTCCTCCGCGGAGACGGCATCGGCTGCGCCCTCAAAGTCAGGGGCAAAAGTACATGAACTTCCTCCCAATTTTGCCTTCTTCTTCAATCTTGCCTTATCTGACCTTCTTGCTTTATGCAGATGAACTTCGCGCCCCCGGCAAGACATGGATTGCCATGGAATTCCTCTACTACCTCCACGACGAATTTTTCTCAAGGCGGCCTATCAGCTGCTGGAAAAAGGTTGGCCGAACTTCTAGCCAGGGTATGGTTGAACTTCTTCCTTCCTTTGGTTTGTCATTTGCTTACAGCTATGTGAAGTTTAGGTGGTGTGTGAGCATCAGTCCAGGCTACAAAAGCTTTTTTAAAATCTGCCTTCCTGCTTACAACCATGTGAAGTTCTGGTAGTGTATGAGCCTCAGTCCAGGCTACAAAGCAGCATTGTAAAATCTGCCTGCCTGCTTACAGGCATGTGAAGTTCAGGTAGTATGTGAGCCTCAATCCAGGCTACAAACACTATAAAATCTGCCTGCATTCACATTAACATGTGCAAAAGCCATGTGAAGTTCAACTAGTAAGTGTGCTAGAGTTCAGGTTGGTATGCCTCTGGTTCTGTGCAAAAAAAATAAAAGGAAAATAAAACAAGCACGTGATATGACATAAAGGTCAGGTTGGTATGCACTAGCAGTCCATCCATTCAAACGCATGAAGGTTCGGGTTTTTTAAAATGTAGACAGTATTTCCCCTTTACAAAACAGGAAGTTCAGGTTGTGGACAGTGCCTAGTTCAGGTGCATATAAGTAATAAAATATTGTAGAATTAAAAAATAGTATGTGAAGTTAATTCTATGAAGGGTGCTCAGTTCAAGTACAAAGGCATCGGTAGATGCTCAGCTCAGTGCATAGTGTGATTACTCTCACCACTTTATATATGAGAAGTTCAGGCTGTGAATAATGCTAAGTTCAGTTACAAAGGTATATGCAGATATAACTTGTGTGCTAATACACATTTTTTTCTTTTATGTCAGGAAGATGATAGACGCATGAAGAAGCTTAGAAGTTCCCAGCAGCAAGTACACAGTCCAAAGCCTGTACGCGTTGCACCACCCCCTCAATGGGTCACGCCTCAAACGCACCAACAACATTACCAACTTGCTCCAGACCAAAAATGGATGACACCCGAAACACACGGATACTTCCAAGATGCTGGGTCATAGCCCTATCCGCACAGGTTTGCGTCTCCACCTAATTGGGTGACGCCGGAAATCCCCCGCGGATTCTTTGTATCCACAAGCAAGCTCCCAAGCACGCCGATGGAGGAGGGGGTTAGCTCAAGTCCTGCGTGTAACTCTGGAGGTTATCCTGGTGTGCCTCATCAATGCCAAAGTGAAGCAACTAAACCGGATCCCAGGACAAATCCAACAGCAACACACACACGGAGGAGAGTGATCTGCACACTACCACCATTTAATCCTGCTGCTGCTGCTGCTACAAGTCAGAATTCTACGGGGCATAAGGTAGATGGATTGCTTCACAAAACAAAAGAGCGAACCAAGACCAGGATCGCAATACCTCCACAATCACCTCAAGCAAAAAGGACGCAAACAAGAGAGAGGCCATCTTCAGCCCTCCTTCCTCCTCGTGATCCACTGCTGCATCCTGCTATGATTACTCCGCCATGCCCCATCCCAGAGGGACAGCAGCCGACACCGGCGGAGTTGCGATCATACACGCACGTAAGTGAAACAAAAAAATATTTATATACGCATCTTGTATTATCTGCACATTTTCTGCTCCCTCCAGAATAACAAGTTCATAAACTGCATTCTAGCATGCTGTTTGGATTTTTTTTCTTTTTCTGCAGACGCCGGATCTACTGGATTATCTAATACCAAGACTAAAGATGCGATTCAAAGATGTAGAGAAAGCAAGGGAATTTTATAACAGATACGCCAGGCACGCTGGTTTTGGAATCAGGAAGACGGGTGGAAATGACAACCACAAGTATTTTGTTTGCGCCTTCCAAGGGATACACACATCTTTTGTTTCAGAGGCCAACAGGAAGCGAAACAAAACATCATAGAGGACGGGCTGCAATGCAAGAATGAGGGTGAAGGTGCAGGAGGATGACACATGCGTGGCAGTGGACATTGAGTACAATCATAATCACCAGCTCATGCAAACTGATGACATGCTGGTATTCTTGCACTCACACAAGAATTATGACCCCACTATTCTGGAGTATGTAAAGCTCCTGCGGTACCATGATGTCAAGCACACAACAATCATGTCCATGCTATCTGCAAATGAAGATGGAAGCTACTTCCTAAGCATGACCGGACGAGACCTACTAAACCAGTAAGTATTCAAACACCCACATGCTGCAATGTAAAATAGCATCCTAGCTCACAACCTCTTTTATAGCAAAAATAACAAATGCATGTTGGCGTGTGATTTGCAGGAAAGCCATAAATGCAAGGAAAGATGATTTGGATGATGTATTAAAACTTGTTTCATTCTTCAAAGACATGAAGGCAATAAATGATGAGTTCTTCTATGACATCCAAGTGGACAAAGACAAGTCAATTAAAAACATTTTCTGGTCCAATGCAAGCTGCCGAGGAGCCTATCAAGACTTCGGCGATTGCGTAACATTCGACACGACTTACAAGACCAACAGATTTCATATGCCCCTGGGAGTGTTTGTTGGAACAAACCATCACTTGCAGTCAACGATATTTGCCATTGCCCTGATAAGAGACGAAGATGCAAAGTCATTCAAGTGGATGTTCGATACATTTCTACGGTGCATGAACAACAAGAACCCAACTTGCATTCTAACAGGTGAGTTCAAAAAAAACTCCTCAAGTTTCATCATCTTTTCAGTATATGGGTCTCTGTTGGTTGGGTACATTTGTTTTTTTGAAAAATATGTAAAAAATGTAGTTCAACCACTGTTAGCACAGAAGTCCAACTAGCAATACAAGAAAGCAAAATTATCTGTCACATGTTTAGAAAAAAATTAGGTATGAATGTGAAGTTCAAGTACATGAATCATAGAAATTCAAGGACGAAGCTGTTAGATAAAAATATGTAGCATGTTCAGAAAAACATAGTTATTTATGTGAAGTTCAATCACTGCTACCACAGAAGTTCAACAACACTACTGTAAGAAATTTTTTGAGTGTGACACTACTAGTTTGTCCTACTACTAACTGTGAAGTTCAAGCACTGGTACCACAGAAGTTCAGCAACACTGCTGTAAGAAAAAAATACATGTGACATTCTTAGATAGCCATACTACTAGATGTGAAGTTCAATTACTTGTGCAACATAAGTTCACCATCAATACAAAAAAGAATCAAGTTTCATTTTTTTTAATTCGATCAGACCAGTGCCCATCGATGGCGAAAGCTATACCACAATCATTTTCAAACACCGTCCACAAGCTATGCCGTTGGCACATATTGAAGAAGTACAGGGAATACCTCGCGTCGCTGTACAAAAAGTATAAAACATTCAAAGAGGAGCTCACAGCTATATTGAACTGGCCGCTGATGCCAACGGAGTTTGAAGATGCTTGGGCTGAACTCGTGCACAAGTACCACCTGGAGAACGACCAGATGATGATGCAGCTCTGGAGTGATAGGAAGATATGGATTTCAACATATTACAAGAACATTTTCTGTGCTAGAATGACTTCCACACAACGAAGCGAGAGCATGAACCACGTGCTAAAGAAAGGGTTTGTCAAGGGGACCCAGAACCTACACAAGTTTGCTAGGCGGGTCAATGCTTGCATACAAACTCGGATGCAGAAGGAGAACGAGCAAACAATGACCAGCATGGTATGATGACAAGTACAAAACACCACCATCATGTTCTGTTTACCTTCAACATGTGCACTTTGAATTTTAAAAAATGAAACCCATGATTCTGCTTCGACTAATATCTTACTTTTTGACATGTGCAGACCAATCCTTTGACAAAGACAACTTACGGCTACGAGGAAGACATGTCTATCAAGTACACGAGAGCTGTGTACACCGAGACGAGGAATAGGATGAGAAATGCCACGCTATTTCGCGCAAAGCGTACAGCAGAGTCCACTGAGTACCTTGTGTACTACCACAACAAGCCTGGCCATGATGATGAAGAAAGATTTTCCTGGTCAAAGCATGAATTCCAGGTTGTAGCTGACCCAGACAATGAAATATATGAGTGTGAATGCAAGCTCTGGACACACACAGGTGAGCGGGAAAACAAACTCATTAAATAGCTAGACAAGTAGTATCATATCAAAATTTATGAAACTCATTGCTGGCTCACAAACTATGTATTCTGCATTCATCGCAAAATGTAGGTCGGTTCTGGCTTCACATTATGAACATACTGGACTACCTGAAGCCTGACAAATTTTGAAACAAGTATATCCTCAAACGGTACACAAAGACTGCAAAATCACAGCCAACCTTTGATACAAGGGACTACAACACAACCGCATCGGATGGCAGCTCAGGGCTATCGAAGCAAGACATCTTACTGCAGCTGAATTTGATGGTTAACAAGAACGCGATGAGATGTGACCAGCAGTATGACAGAGCCTACTATGTTCTCAAGAGGCTCGTGGAAGAGCTTGATGCAATACATTCAGCAAATCGAGCGGATGCTGACGAAAGGATGGCTGAAGAGGACACTGAAATTGAAGATGACCTTCACTATTATGCAGCTAAAACGCTCAACGCCGCCGCTGAAGCCAACCAATGCAAGCAGGGTGATGGCCAATCAATGGAGCAGCCACAGCAAGAGACGATGAAACTGCCGCTGTATTCTGAAACAAAGGGTAGGAAGAAAATTACTGCAGCAAAGAAAAGTGACAAGAGAGCGCAAATAAAGGCACCACCTGCAGGAAGAGTCATGGTGCTCGATGAGAATGGAGTGCCACTTGGACACATGAAATGTAGTGTGTGCAACCAGGTTGCGGGACACAACAAGCTGACTTGTCCAACACTCTTGGAAAGAAACAATGCCGAGGAGGTCAAGCAACCCAAATCTCAAAAACAGCAACCCAAAGTTATGGAACAAAAGAAGGGACCACACCCACAGAAAGCAAGCACCAGACTTTGTAGCATATGCAAGGAGTATGAACCACATAATGCAAGAACATGCCCGAAGTGAGCAGATGCTGAAAAGACAAGCAAAAAGCCAGAGAAGAAACAGAAAGCAAAACCCAGAGCCAACAACAAGAAAGAGGTGGAAGAGGAAGACAAAGACGAAGACAAAGACACCGTCGAAGAAGAGGAAGACGAAGAGGAAGAGAACGATGAAGAGAAAGAGGAAGAGGATGATGAAGAGGAAGAGGAAGAGGACGATGAAGAGGAAGATGAAGAGGAAGAGGTATATGTCAAGAAAAAACCTATACAACCAAAGCCTAGGAGGAGCGCAAGGCGGATGAACAGTTAGAATAGGTCAATTAACACAATGCAAACTTATGTCATGTCAATGTCCAGAATATTATGTCATCCCCTTTTATTGTTTAACTTTCAAAGAAGTCCTGGTAACATACACTGTGAATTTCACGTAGTATTACTGTAGAAGTCCTGGTATGTTATGAGATGAAGTGCTGTGCTGATGATGTATTGCATGAAAGAGCAAGAAGTAATAAAATGAAAAACATACACTGTGATGTTCAAGTAATATTATTGCAGAAGCCCTGGTATGTTATGGGATGAAGTGATGTGCTGATGATGTATTGCATGAAAGTGCAAGCAAGAACAAACATGAAAAACATATACTGTGAAGTTCAAGTAAGCTTACTGCAGAAGTCCTGGTAGATTATGGCAGGAGGTGCTCGTGTTGTATTCCATAAAAGTGCAACCAGCAAATAATCATATAGTATTGAAGTTCAGGTTAGCTTATAGAAGAAGTTCTGGTATATAAAATCAATGTAGGAAAAAATATGCTTAAAAATAAAGTTTCACCACATAAACTAAGGTTAGCAAGCCTAAGACAACGCGTTCAAATGTGAAGTTCTGCTTGGATACATGCAGAAGTTCATGTACAATGCCGACAAAAGATAAAGAAATGTCAACAATATTTCTGCACAGATTTACATATGAAATACGTTCACACTTGAAAAAAACACAAAAAAAACAAATATAGATTCTACGCAAAAGCATACATATTGGTTGGGTTGAACATTACCAATACATTACACAACACAAAATATCCTCTCCATCTGAAACCAGCAGCCCAGCCACATCTCAAAGCAGAAGTTCAAGTCTACGATCATATGTTGGGAGCCCGAAAATAAACAACACAAAAAAATCAAGCAGTTAAACCAAAACCGAGGCAGAAGTTCAGGTACATCTGTTGTGCAAAAACATTCAACACATGGATACTGAAAAACGACGCAGTACATTGAAATTCACAAAGCCAAATTATTCTTCACACCAAATGCATTTGTCCACAATATCATAAGTAATAGTGCTGCACCTATAGATACACAAATCACTAAAAACATTCTTACAACTAAATCTTTACGGAATTGTTCCAATCATTATCAAACCTAAAAATCTGTACGAAATCAAATCTACAGATGAAACTAATGCTTCGAATTCATGGGCCAAAGGACTGGATCTCTTTAGGGAGCTCTGAACGCACGACTTCATTCTTCTCGCTAAAAATCAGAGTGTGCATGAACTTAGCCTTCTAGTCATCTGCAACAGCCTACAAACAAAAGAAAGGTGAAAACGATGGTTTAGTAACGGATATCTAAAACCACAGTAGGAGCGTCTCAGCAAAAACACACAAGAATAATCAAAGGATGATGAGACAAGAACAAAGACAGAACATACTTCCACATCACCAAAATCTTCAACAATTTCATCGCCATCATACGAAGAGCTGAACTTCATGGCAAAGAAACCACAATCATTACTCTTCTGCTTCGGAACATCGATGAAAGTCGGCCGCTTTGCAATAGTCACCCGGTTAGGCTGCTTGCTCGCCTTGTATGCAGCCTTGCCGTACACCTCCTCGAGCAACCCAACAAATATCTTCATCTGCCGGAAATAACAAAATTAGATGAAGTCAAAAACATGTTAACCAAAATAGTTAAGTTCAGGTACATAAAAAAGCGACACTTGCATAAGATCCACTTAAACGAAATAGCAGAAGTTCAACTTCTAAATGACAGTCAGTTCAAGCCGTATTACCAAAACAGAGACAGCAATATATTTTGTCAACACAAGGCATAATAAAATTCGTGTCAAACAAGATAATGTGAAAGGAGGTTCAGGCTAAGAAACACTCACGATATTTTGGCAGTCCCCGTGGAAACTCGATCGCGACGTTTGCATATTATCGTAAGAAAGTGAATCAAGGATGTCAATGCTCCCACGATATCTATTCAACACATACACACTGTAGTGCGCCATTGTGCCAATTGGCTTGAATAGAATCAAGAAAACCTGCCAAGAATGAAAGGACCGGTGAACACAAACTATAAAAGCATATGTACTGAAGAACCGGCATGAACAAAAACTTCTTGACAAACTCAGCAAAAGGATGCACATGAAATTAAAAAAGCAAGAGTTATGAAAACCTAACCAGCTTTGCGTTAAGAAGGTCTTCTTCCTTGCGAACAAACATTGGAAGGAGACCAACAGATTTTTTTGCATCAAACTTTGGAACTGTTGCTCCAAAGAAATCATACTCCAGGCAGTACTGTGCATTCACAAAAACACAATTAAAACACCTCCCAAATGCTACTACAACAAAACTAAGGCAAAAAGAAGGAGATAGGGGTGCAAAGAACTAAAACCTGTATGAAGTAGGGACTAAGTACAACCCTGTCAGCACTAGTGAATATCTTAGAGGTCTCCGGCTTATCCTTCCACAAATTTATGAGATAATCCATTATGTCTCCTTCCATCTGCTGCCCTTCATCAAAAAGCGTATAAAGGACACGTCCTGTGAGGTCAATCACATTCGCAGGGATGGTAAACATGCAGTAGCTTGTCCTGCAGAATACAAAAGGATGGTAACAAAATATTAGAAGTTCAGATACAATAACAAACAGAAGTTCAGACACTATAACTCAAAAGGCAAGAGGAGACATAAAACAGAAGTTCAGATACTACAACAACGACAGTTCAGACAATACAACAACAGAAGTTCAGACACTACAACTCCAAGGCAAGGGAGCGACAGATGAGGGTAACTCACTCAGAATACTTCTCCAGACCGTCTTTACTCAACACATACTGTTTCAACTTCCGGTCCTTGGATAGATGAGGGTAACTGTATTTTTTCAGGGGAGCGACAGGAGAACGCCACTTCAAAGGCAATCTTGATGCTCTCTTGGAGGAAGTTATGTTCCCAGACTCAACTGCCGGTTTCCTCTTGGTGATCACAACATTCTTCCCACCTCTACCAGCAACAGTACCAGCAGCACATTTAGCATTCTTCGGGTAAGCAATCTTCTCAAAATCATCATCGGACGAAATCACTTCTGCTTCGGCTGCTTCGACTGCATCACCCTTCCTGTAGCAAGGGGTTTTTGGAGTACCATGAGTACCACCTGATGAAGCTATGAACCTAGGGTAGGGTCATGGACCTGCCCTAACTGCCCTACCCAAGGACATCTCTAGAAGAAATCGCCTTTCAATCAACTTGAAGGTGTCCCACTCGACAGACTCGAAGACACTCGACCAAGAAGCAATCACTCGACCATGACCCAACCACTCGACGGCCAGGAGACCTAAAGGCGCCCCACACGCTAACGGTCGGTCATTAAGTAGCTTTTATGGTCATCATAGCACTTTATTACTAGCGTTACCAGAAATGCCCTGCCTTAATGTACATTGAACCCTTCATAACGTGGGCTGGCTGGGGTCCTGGCGCACTCTATATAAGCCACCCCCTCCTCCGAGACAAAGGTTCGCACCTCTGTAACTCATACACACATAATCCAGTCGACCGCCTCCGGGCTCCGAGACGTAGGGCTTTTACTTCCTCCGAGAAGGGCCTGAACTCGTAAACCCTGCGTCCTTACAACATCTCCATAGCTAAGACCTCGCCTCTCCATACTTACCCCCTACATTACTGTCAGACTTAGAACCATGACAGTTGGCGCCCATCATGGGGACGGTGTTTTAGCGTTTTGTTGGAGGAGTTGCGATCTTTTCCGACCCGAATCATCATGGTTTCTGACGGAGTTTTGGTGGAGGGCCGCCAGATCTGTCTCGGTGCGCTCACGTTCATCGCCAACGACTCCGCCTGGCTTTAGGAGGCTCCGCTCGACGTGGACGCACTCCCTATCCGCGGGGCAACGCACTTTCGCGCGTGCGTCCGCGGCGTTCTCCTGCGGCAACCGTCGACCCCCTACCGGTCGGCTCTTGTGCTATCCTCCCTCCCCGTTTCCCGTCGGCGCAAGCGCTCCGGTCGGTCGAGACTTCAGCGGTGGGTAAGACACGCGGTGGCCCGTCAGTCGGCCATCCCTCAAGTCGCGGTGATCGAGCCCGACGAATCCCTCTACGGCCTGTTCGACTGGCTCCGAAGAGACCGCATCCGAGTGCGACAGCAGCGATCCGGCGGCGGAGGTTCTGATGGTCGATGGACCGCCCAGTCCCCCCGGTTTTACCCGCACTGACGGAGGCGCAGGAGGAGGCGACCCGTTGCGTCCCCATGAGGAGTATCTTCCCGAGCCTCTCCCGTCGCTGCAGAGAGAAGAACTTCGCCACCGGAACATGGATGCGCTTCACACTCCTATCGTTGGAGAAACCCCCGAGGCTCGCGCCTTGGAGGACGTGCGCCTGGCAAACTTGGCCGAGTGCACTCGACTGGAGAACCTCCAGCGAGCACTCGACGAGCGGGCATGACAACGGGTTCCCGAATCCAGTCGACGTCAGCTCTTCCCGCCCCCGCAGGTATATCGGACTCCGATTCGGAATTTAGTAGCTGCGGCCTGTATAGCAGAGTCGATTCAGCCTTCCTAGTCGGAGGCTGGCAGAGGCTTGCTGCAGATCAGAGCATTACTCCGGGCAGCAGGAGATCAGAATTCCGCTGTTTCTCAGTCACGGAACAGAATTCATAGCAGATCCGTTGCTGCGGACACGGTCCAGTCGGCTCACAGCCCGAGATCGCCCCCGAGGCGTGAGGGACGTGCAGACCGGCGTGACCAGTATGGGAACCATGAGCAGTATGATCACCGAGTCGATCATGATGGTCGACGTCGAGTGCCCACGTCTCCCCCGAGGAGCGGGTCATATGTGCCTCGCCAGCAGGATGACAGGCGCCCTCATAGTGGTGGGCGAAGGATTCCAGTCGACCCCAGACGGCCAGGCTTTGACGCGAGATCCATCCTCGTCCAAGGTCCGGTCGACAGGAACAGGGCTCACCGAGAAGGCCACGGCAGAGATGCGCCTGCCAGCAGCAGAGTACATGTTTTGGGGCCATAGTGCTTTAGTAGAGCCATCAGGGCTGTTGTGATTCCTCCCAATTTCAGGTTGGCGACTGCAGTCAGTAAGTTCACTGGCGAGTCCAAGTCAGGTTGGATACTTGGCTTGAGGACTACCGAGTGGCCGTTCAGATTGGCAGCGGCAATGATGAAGTGGCCATGAAGCACCTGCCTCTCATGTTGGAGGGCTCGGCCAGAGCATGGCTAAACCAGTTAGCACCTAGCAGCATTTACACTTGGGAAGATCTCTCCCGAGTGTTCGTCACCACATTCGAAGGCACATGCAAGCGACCGGCAGGACTGACGGAACTGCGGTCCTGTGTGCAAAATCCGAATGAAACTTTGAGGGATTACATCCAGAGATGGATCATGTTACATCACTCGGTGGAGAACGTGCCTGACCACCAAGCAGTTTGTGCCTTCAAGGAAGGCGTCAAATACAGACAACTGAATTTGAAATTCGGCCGAACCGGAGATATGTCCCTGAATCGGATGATGGAGATTGCCACCAAGTACGCTAACGGCGAAGATGAGGATCGACTCAGGAGTGGCAAGCTCAAGTCAGTCGCCCAAGAAACTGGAGGTAATTCCAGTCGGAAACAGAAGCGGAATGCCGAACCAGCGGCTCCCGGGGAAGCCTTAGCTTTGGCCCAAGGAAAGTCTAAAGGGAAACCTAAAGGACCTTGGAACCCCAAAAAGGTTAAAGACCAGGAGGGAAATGATGTGTTGGACTTACCGTGTCTCATCCACACGAAGAAAGATGAAGAGGGTAATTTTATTTACCCGAAACATACCACTCGGCAGTGTCGACTCTTGATCCAGCAGTTCCAGGGCAAGCAGCCCAAGGGAAAGGAAAAGGAGTCAGATAAGGTCGAGGACAAAGAGGACAGTGATGACGGATACCCTCAAGTCAATTCCACCCTGATGATTTTTGCTGATGTTGAGAGCAAAAGTCGACTGAAAGTTATTAACCGAGAGGTGAATATGGTCGCTCCGGCGACACCTAGTAACCTGAAATGGTCTCAGACTGCCATAACATTCGACCAGTCCGACCACCCAACACACATCGCCACCCCTGGGAGGCAAGCTTTGGTGGTCGACCCAATTGTTGAAGGCACTCGACTGACCAAAGTCCTGATGGATGGTGGCAGTGGTTTGAACATATTATATGCTGAGACGTTGAAGGGGATGGGCATTCCGATCTCCAGACTCAGTGCCAACAACATGAGCTTCCATGGAGTCATTCCTGGGAAGAAGGCTGAATCACTCGGCCAGATTGCTCTTGATGTGGTTTTCGGTGATTCCAAGAATTACCGCAAAGAAAAATTGACATTTGAAGTTGTAGACTTCCAGAGTGCCTATCACGCTATTTTGGGCAGGCCGGCTTATGCACGCTTCATGGCCCGACCATGTTACGTGTATCTCAAATTGAAGATGCCTGGTCCCAAAGGTGTGATCACCATTACAGGCAATCGGAAGAAAGCAGAAGAATGTTTTCAGAAGGGTTCGAAGATCGCCGACGCACAGATGGAAGTGGTGGAGTTACAGGAATTTCAAAAGACTGCAGACTCGAGTGATCTGTTGCGAGCCAAGAAGCCCGCTACAGAGTCAGCTTTCCAGTCGACTGGCGACACGAAGACAGCTCACATCCACCCGACCGACCCCAGCGCCGCCCCGACTCATATCTCGACAACACTCGACTCCAAATAGGAAGAAGCGCTCATCCAGTTCCTCCGTGAGAACTAGGACATCTTCGCATGGAAGCCTTCTGACATGCCAGGTGTTCCCAGGGAGCTGGCTGAGCATCGCCTGAGAGTCGACTCAAAAGTAAAACCTGTCAAGGAACATCTTCGATGGTCCGCCATCCAAAAGAGAAAAGCTATTGGCGAAGAGGTGGCTCGGCTCTTAGCAGCGGAGTTCATCCGAGAAATCTACCACTCCAAGTGGCTCGCCAATGTTGTCATGGTCCCCAAGAAGGACAGGTCACTTCGCATGTGCATTGACTTTAAACATATCAATCGGGCCTGCCCGAAAGATCATTTCCCTCTCCCCCGCATCGACCAGATAGTCGACTCGACTGCGGGATGTGAGCGACTGTCTTTCTTAGATGCCTATTCCGGGTACCATCAGATCCGTCTGTATGGACCTGACGAGATCAAGACAGCTTTCATCACTCCATTCGGGTGCTTCTGTTATGTTACCATGCCGTTCGGCCTCAAGAATGCCGGAGCCATATTCATGAGGATGATTCAGAAGTGTTTACTCACTCAAATGAGTCGGAACATGGAAGCATACATGGATGATATTATGGTCAAGTCACGGAAGGGTTCCGACCTGCTGACTGACCTTGCTGAAACCTTTGACAACCTCAGGAGGTATGATATCAAGCTTAATCCATCAAAGTGTACATTCGGAGTCCCTGGCGGAAAGTTACTCGGTTTTCTCGTTTCCGAACGGGGAATCGACGTCAATCCAGAAAAAGTTGGCACTATACTCCGAATGAAAAGCCCTGTGCGAGTGCACGATGTCCAGAAGCTTACTGGTTGTTTGGCCGCCCTAAGTCGATTCATATCTCGTCTTGGTGAAAAGGCATTACCTCTTTACCGATTGATGAAGAAGTTCGACAAGTTCGAGTGGACTCCCGAAGCTGATGCAGCGTTTGTAGAGCTCAAAGCTCTACTCTCCACCCAGCCGGTGCTTGCTGCCCCAATCAGCAAAGAGCCTTTGCTGCTTTACATTGCAGCCACAGGACAAGTCGTCAGTACGGTACTTACGGTCGAGCGGGAAGAAGAAGGGAAAACCTTCAAAGTTCAGCGCCCAGTATATTATATTTCTGAAGTCCTGACACCATCGAAGCAAAGATATCCTCACTATCAGAAGCTTGTATATGGGATTTATATGACCACCAAGAAAGTTGCTCACTACTTCTCTGATCATTCCATTACAGTCGTCAGTGATGCTCCATTATCAGTGATCCTGCATAACAGGGATGCAACTGGTCGAGTGGCAAAATGGGCAATTGAACTCCTTCCCCTTGATATCAAGTTTGAGGCAAAGAAAGCTATCAAGTCCCAAGCAATCGCAGATTTCGTCGCCGAGTGGATTGAACAGCAGCTACGGACTCAGATTCACTCGGAGCATTGGACTATGTTCTTCGACGGCTCCAAGATGCTGAGTGGTTCCGATGCCGGAGTGGTGTTGGTCTCCCCCAGAGGAGATAAACTCAGATATGTTCTTCAAATCCATTTTGATTCCTCCAATAACGAGGCAGAATATGAAGCACTTTTATATGGGTTGCGCATGGCCATCTCACTCGGCGTCCGTCGCCTCATGGTCTATGGCGACTCAGATTTGGTGGTTAATCAGGTGATGAAGGAGTGGGATGTCAG
Source organism: Triticum dicoccoides (assembly GCF_002162155.2). Lineage (NCBI taxonomy): Eukaryota > Viridiplantae > Streptophyta > Magnoliopsida > Poales > Poaceae > Triticum > Triticum dicoccoides. The sequence continues at coordinate 180,666,961 of NC_041384.1, forward strand.
AAGTCCAGCCATGACTGGTTATTGCAATGCAGTGAGGAAGCTGGAGAAGAAATTCGAGGGGTTAGAGCTTCATCACATACCCCGACTGAAAAATCAAGCAGCAGATGATTTGGCAAAAATAGGTTCCAAAAGAGAAGCCATTCCCAGCAATGTGTTTTTGGAGCACATCCACACACCATCAGTCCAGGAGGATCCCTTCACGGAAGAGGCCCCGCAGCCAAAGAGCGCCACGGATCCGACTGAAGTTGAAGTTCCAGCTGTGGTCGATCTAATAATGGAAGTGCTGGTTACCACTCCCGTCTGGACAGAACCGTACATAGCGTACATCCTAAGGAAAGAACTCCCAGAATACGAGGAAGAGGCTCGACAGATTGTCCGTCGATCCAAGGCCTTTACAGTCATAAAGGGACAGTTATATAGGGAAAGCACGACTGGGGTCAGCCAGAAGTGTATCACACCAGAAGAAGGTCAGATGATCCTTAACGATATCCACTCGGGGACCTGTGGTCATCATGCATCCTCTCGGACCATTGTGGCTAAAGCATACCGAGCGGGGTTCTACTGGCCAAGGGCCAATGAGATGGCTAAAGAGATAGTCGACAAATGTGAAGGGTGTCAGTATTACTCCAATATGCCGCACAAGCCCACGTCAGCCCTGAAAACCATTCCACTCGTCTGGCCCTTCGCTGTTTGGGGCCTGAACATGGTTGGGCCACTGAGAACAGGCAGGAGCGGCTTCACTCATGTGCTGGTAGCAGTCAACAAGTTCACCAAATGGATTGAAGCCAAGCCTATCAGGAATCTCGATGCTTGCACCGCTATCAGTTTCATCAGAGAGTTGATATTCAGATATGGAGTTCCACATAGTATCATCACGGACAATGGGTCAAACTTCGATTCCGACGAGTTCAGGGCCTTTTGCGCCTCTCAGGGCACTCGGGTCGACTATGCTTCGGTCTCTCACCCCTAGTCGAATGGACAAGCAGAAAGGGCAAATGGCCTAATTCTCAAAGGACTGAAACCCCGATTGATGCGCGATCTCAAGCACGCAGCAGGTGCATGGGTCGATGAGCTCCCATCAGTCCTTTGGGGATTGAGGACAACCCCGAATCGATCGACTGGAAGAACCCCATTCTTTCTGGTCTACGGAGCCGAGGCTGTCTTACCGAGTGACCTCCTTCACAACGCTCCCAGAGTCGAGCTCTACTCAGAAGATGAAGCAGAACAAGCCCGGCAGGACGCAGTCGACCTCCTAGAAGAAGAAAGATAAATAGCCCTGATCCGATCAACCATCTATCAGCAAGACTTACGTCGATTCCATGCCGGAAACGTGAAGAGCCGAGCCTTCCAAGAAGGAGACTTAGTCCTTCGAGTGGATCAGCAGAAACCACACAAGCTTGCTCCTACTTGGGAAGGCCCCTTCATAGTCACCAGAGTCCTCCACAATGGAGGATACCGCCTCTACAATGTCGATCGCCAGATTGATGAGCCACGAGCCTGGAACGCGGAGCTACTCCGCCCCTTTTATACTTGAATTCTCACTCGGATGAGATGTAATAAGAAAAACTCATGTAGTTTATTTATCAAAGACAAGAGCGTTATAATTTTCCCAGTGATTATTATTGTTTTTGTTTGCATAAGAAATCCCCCAGCGGGTGGCTTAGCTGCAAATCCGTTTCGCCTAAGTTTGAAAAATCCTACTGAGTGGAGAGCAACCCTCCCACTCGGGGGCTTAGCTGCAGTCCAGTACTCGCCTAAGTTCTCTCACTCAGAGACTTAGCTGCAGTCAGGCACTCGCCTAAGTTTGAAAAATTCTACCGAGTGGAGAGCAACCCTCCCACTCGGGGGCTTAGCTGTGGTCCAGTACTCGCCTAAGTTCTCCCACTCAGAGACTTAGCTGCAGTCAGGCACTCGCCTAAGTTTGAAAAATCCTACCGAGTGGAGAGCAACCCTCCCACTCGGGGGCTTAGCTGTGGTCCAGTACTCGCCTAAGTTCTCCCACTCAGAGACT
>NC_041384.1:180669595-180683912 GCF_002162155.2 Triticum dicoccoides
AAAATCCTACCGAGTGGAGAGCAACCCTCCCACTCGAGGGCTTAGCTGCAGTCCAGTACTCGCCTAAGTTCTCCCATTCATAGACTTAGCTGCAATCAGGCACTCGCCTAAGTTTGAAAAATCCTACCGAGTGGAGAGCAACCCTTCCACTCGGGGGCTTAGCTGCAGTCCAGTACTCACCTAAGTTCTCCCACTCAGAGACTTAGCTGCAGTCAGGCACTCGCCTAAGTTTGAAAAATCCTACCGAGTGGAGAGTAACCCTCCCACTCGGGGGCTTAGCTGCAGTCCAGTACTCGCCTAAGTTCTCCCACCTAGAGACTTAGCTGCAACCAGGCACTCGCCTAAGTTTGAAAAAACCCTACCGAGTGGAGAGCAATCCTCCCACTCGGGGGCTTAGCTGCAGTCCAGTACTCGCCTAAGTTCTCCCAAACACATCTCAATCCTCAAGGACGACGAGGGGCAGGTCGACTGCCACCTTCTCCTGGAGAGCTTCGCCACAAATACAATGCGCGATTCATCCCGCTCTACAGTAACGAAGTATGGGTCGACTGCCCCCCCTTCTCCTGGAGAGCTTCGCCACAAATACAATGTGCACTCAGTCCCACTCTGCAGTAACAGGGTGTGGGTCGACCGCCGCCCGCCCCTGGGGAGCTTCGCCACAAATACAAGGCATGGGTCGACTACTTCCCCCTCCTTCGGAGCTGTGCTGCGAATACAGAAAGTTATCTCGAATAAAGATTGGGTTCACTCAACAGGAGATTCATAAAGATATTCAACGGTAAACCAAGTTCAGATAAAATCCTAAAGGTTCTGGATCACGGATCGAGGTACTCGGGCATGCGGCCCGAAAAAGTATAACGGTTACAAAAACCACTCCGCATTCCGAGGCAATTTTAAGGTGGGACATAAGAGTTTGTTCACTCCGCGGGAGGAGGGCTGGCAGGCTCGACGAACTCATCCAGGTCGACGCCGTCGGCTATCCGAGTGGCTGCAGCAATGAAAGTCTCCATAAAGGTTCGGAAGTCATGCTTCTGGGTGTTGGCGACCTTGATTGCTGCCAGCTTGTCTTGTCGCACCTCCTTGCAGTGGACGCGAACCAAGGACAGAGCCACATCAGCGCCACACCGAGCAGAAGACTTCTTCCACTCCTGCACTCGGTCAGGGATTCCGTTAAGTTGAGTCATCAGAGACTCGAGATCGTTTTGGAGCGTAGCCTCTGGCCAAAGTGCCGGGTTGATCCGTGACATGGCGACCTTCAGTCGAGCCAAGTAGTCCACGGCACCGTTAATGCGAGATTCCAGTCGGAGCAAATTCATGGCAGCTTCATCTTTCACAGGAGAGTTGATTGGATCCAAACCTGGTTTGATCCGCCCAGTCTCCTCCTCAAAGTTCTGGCAAAACTTTGCATTCACGATCCAAGGATAAGTCAATTTTCATACACTGAGTCGACACAAAAAAATCAGTCGGAACTAAATGTGCACCTTCAAGCTTGATATACAATTTCTTGGCAAGGCTCCTCAGGTAGCTCTCCAGATCGTCCCTCCTACGAGCGACGCCTTCCATCTTTTCGGTTAGGTTGAGGTTCTCCTTCTTCCAACATGTGCACTCCCTGTTGGATTCATTCAGAGCAGTCTTCAGCCTGGTATTCTCTTCTTCCAACTGGCTGACTAAAGCCAGCTTCTATTCGGCCAGAGCGGTCCTGTCGTCAGCCTCCTTCTAGGCAGCAGAAAAATCCTGATCCTTTTTCGCCAAAGCCTCTCTCAGTTTTTCTGCAAAGAAATGATGATTGATTCAGAAATAGCAGAAGGGTGCTCGGGCCTAAAACTGACCAATCGACAGACTTGTCTTACCGGCGGCGCCGTCTCTGACCGTCTGCAGTTCTGTCCTGGCCAGCTCCAAGTCAAGTTTGAGTTGAATCTGCTGACTTTCCAAATCAGCGAAGCGAGCTCCAAGATCACAAGATTTCTGAAATCAAAGGGGAGACATTATTCCACAGCAAAAAACGACAAATACTAAGACTATAGTCAACTGCCCGCAGTCCACCATAGTCTCGGGGACTACACCCAGTGGGTGCACTTTGCGTGCCCCCACCGGTTCTGATTCCACTCGACCGGATCGAGCGCAGTCGAGTTCAAAAAAAAAGAGAGACAAAGTAGAACTCAGACCACAATCGACTGCCCGCAGTCGACCGCGGTCTCGGGGACTACACCCGGTGGGTGCACTTTGCGTGCCCCCACCAGTTCTGATCCCACTCGACCGGATCGAGCGGAAGAAACAAACTACCAATTCGGTTTTACTCGACAAAATACAAAGACTACGGTCGACTGCCAGCAGTCCGCCATAGCCTCGGGGACTACACCCAGTGGGTGCACTCAGCGTGCCCCCATTAGTCCAAAAAATTCAATCGACACACCCAGTGGGTGTACAGATGAAAAGATTTTCGGAAAGAATCTTCAGATAGCATATCCTAACAGAACAAGCGGCGACCAACTAACCTGAACATTGCTCTGGAGAGCCGAGCTGGCATCATAGGCGGCTTGGCTGGCGTCCAGCACCGTCTTCATCTTCTCCATCATAATGCCCACCTGGCATATGGCTTCCCTAGCAGCATTCACCTCATCCTCCGGGACATGATGGGTTGCAAAAAGTGAAGGCGGGTTGACAGGGGCCTGAGCGGTCGAAGAAGAAGGCAAGACACTCGATAAGGGCTCCGCGAAGGTAACAGAACCTCGATTGACGTCACTAGTGTCCTGAACGACTGGTTCCGCCCTCGGCGTCGACTGTAGCGCCTCACTTATAGGAGCTCGCCTACTCTTCGTCGTCAAAGACCTCTCGGGCTCTTCATCATCGTCAGGGAGGTCAATAATGTTGGGAGCTGTACAAAGTTCAAATTGCCAAAATCACGTCACCCAGTGGTGCACGATGCAGTTGAATCGACCAAAGAAAGATAGTATGGCAGAAATCATACCCAGATTAGAAGTGACCGCATCCTCCATCACCTCATCATCATCCCAGTAAGCTGAGGTCCCGGAAGTGGCAGCACTAACAATTCCAAAGTCCGCCCAGTTAAAACAAGAAAAACAAACAGCGTGGGGCGTCAAGTCAATACAAGGAGAGACACTCATGCGGAGGCGACAGGGATATCGATCTTGATCTTTGGCAGTGCCTTCCGAGTCTTCGGTTCTGCAACTTTGGGATGCTTTGGCGCCTTCTCAGTCGTGGTTGGTGAAGAGATCCGAGGACGCTTCAAAGACTGACCAGCCTGAGCAGTCGCCTTGTCGCGGGCACTTGGCCGATCCTGGTCAAGCTTGGATCATCTCTCTATGCGAGGAGGCGGCTCGACTTCTTCCTCATCACTCGAGTCGTCGCTTCCTCCATCCCCTTCACCATCGGAAGTCCACTCGCCACTTTCGCCACCACTCGCCTCGCCTTCCAGAGCTTGCTCTTGCTCCCCGTTGGGCATCGAATACATTTCAATAATGGCCTGAAAGAAAGAAGGGAGAACAAAGTCAGTCGACGCAATACAGACAGCTGCACGAGTGAATTTAGATTACAAGCAAAAACTCAGAATGAAACCTGCTCTGGTGCACGCGACTGGTCGAATGGGGGAACTCTCCTGGCTCCTCTGGGGTTGTCCTTGTTCCCGGTAATGCTCGATAGCCACTTCTCCAGCGTGTCGTCATCGACCTCCTCCGGGTGGATCCGAGTGAAGTCTTCTAGACCTGAATACATCCACATCGGGTGGTCTCGGGCTTGGAGAGGCTGGATGCGCCGCCGAAGGAAGACCTCCAAGAGATCCATAACAGTGACCCCGTCTCAAATGAGCTGGACCACTCGGTTGACCAACACCTTCACGTGCACCTTCTCCTCCAGGAGCACCTTCAAAGGGGAAGGTTTTTCCACTCGGTCCATGGTGAAGGGAGGGAGGCCAGTCGATTGCCTTGGTATCGACTGATCTTTGCAGTAGAACCAGGTCGACTTCCACCCGCGAACTGAATCGGGAAGAATCATGGCCGGAAAGGAGCGTTTTCCCCTCGTCTGGATGCCTACACCCCCACACATCTGGATCACTTGGGTCCTCTCGTCACCCGGGTTAGCCTTTTTCACTGTCTGGGAGCGACAAGTAAAAATATGCTTGCAAAAGACCCCAGTGAGGTCGACAACCCAAGAAGTTCTCACACAAGGAAATGAACGCGGCAAGATAAACGATTGAGTTGGGGTTAAAGTGGTGGAGTTGAGCCCCGAAGAAGTTCAGAAACCCTCGGAAGAAAGGATGAGGAGGCAAGGAAAACCCACGGTCGACGTGGGTGGCAAGAAGAACGCGCTCACCCTCCCGGGGTTGCGGCTCGGGTTCCTTCCCCGGAAGCCGCGCCGAGTCGTAAGGGATCAGCCCTCCCTCGGCCAGGTCGTCAAGGTCTTCCTGGGAGATCCTCGAGTGGATCCAATCGCCCTGGATCCAACCCCTCGGCAGGCCAGTCCGCGAGGAAGATCCGCCCCGGCTCGTCGCCTTCCCCTTCGATTTCGCCGTCGCCTTCTTCGCCCGCTCCAGAGCCGCTGTCCTCTCCTTCACCATTCTCGCCGACGAGACACGTGTGGTGCGGTGGCGCTGGGGCGAGAGCGAGCGCAGCAGAGAGGCGTGAGGAGGAGAAGAAGTAATGGGACGCACTGTTCGGGGGACTCCGGTCCAACGCCTTATATGAGGCCGCTTCCGAGTGGCTGATAGGTAGGCCCAGATGGCTCCATCAAATCCCGTAACGACCGCGCGAGCGATACGTGGCGAAAAAGGTGGCACGAGGATCGAGGCGACTCCGCTCCATCCCATCCGATTACTGCGGCCTCCCCCGTCCCGCGTGCTTCCCGAAATTCGTATCCCACTAAATCCACGGGCAGCAAACAAACTTGTCAGACTAAAAGATCTCCTCCGCACCGTCACTCGGAACCTTACAGGTAAAGAAACTCACTCAAGGAAGAATTAAGAATGGATCAAGGCGGCTGAAAAGGAAGTTGTTGTCATCACTCGGGTCCATTGACCTGAAGCAAGATATGCTCATGGCATGAAAAACGAGTCGGAGAGGTCCTCAACTCCTTCCCCACTCAAACCTCGATCCATTCGGGGGCTAATGATGAAGCTATGAACCTAGGGTAGGGTCATGGACCTGCCCTAACTGCCCTACCCAAGGACATCTCTAGAAGAAATCGCCTTTCAATCGACTTGAAGGTGTCCCACTCGACATACTCGAAGACACTCGACCAAGAAGCAATCACTCGACCAAGACCCAACCACTTGACGGCCAGGAGACCTAAAGGCGCCCCGCACGCTAACAGTCAGTCATTAAGTAACTTTTATGGTCATCATAGCACTTTATTACTAGTGTTACCAGAAACGCCATGCCTTAATGTACATTGAACCCTTCGTAACGTGGGCTGGCCGGGGTCCTGGCGCACTCTTTATAAGCCACCCCCCTCCTCCGAGACAAAGGTTCGCACCTCTGTAACTCATACACACATAATCCAGTCGACCGCCTCCGGGCTCCGAAACGTAGGGCTTTTACTCCCTCCGAGAAGGGCCTGAACTCGTAAACCCTGCGTCCTTACAACCTCTCCATAGCTAAGACCTCGCCTCTCCATACTTACCCCCTACATTACTGTCAGACTTAGAACCACGACACCACCATCCTGCTTCCCCAACTTGGAAGGAATAAGGGTCCGAGGTCTATCATCTCCTATCGGAGCTGTACTCATCGGTTCCTCCCTAGGCTGGTATTCCTGTGACCCGAGGAATGAGTAGTGGTAATCGGTCAGCTCCAACGGTTCCACTGTCAAAGAAAACAAGGAAGAGAAAACATCACCATTAAATACAACTGAAGTTCAGGAACATCACAATGTGTAGTCCAACAAATAAAGATGACATGGTTACTACTCAAGCTGACCTAAAAAAATTAGTTGCAGTAAAAAACTAAATGAAGTTCAGGCACAACCAGAGGCACAGTTCAAGATAAACCGATGAACTGTAAATCATTCAACTACAGCTAACAAAACCATAGAAAGGCATCATCTCTGAAGTTCAATTATAAAAGAAAATGCTCATGTCAATTTAAGCAAAACAAAACACACAAGCAAAATTAAAAAGGATAGAAATGAAGTTCATGTACAAAGAAAATGCTCCTCTCCTTCCGAAACCAGCAGCCCGGCTAGACCTCAAGCAGAAGTCCAAGTTCAGAGAAAAATATGAAGTTCAGGTAGAATTAAAGATGCAGTGTAGGTAAGCAGTACAAGTTCCAAAATACTTACATGTGTAGTAGCCAAACAGAGCTTGGAAGCCTGTCTCAAACAGGTTAGAAGAAGCGATTGAGTACAGCCACGTCTTCCTGATATCCCCGATATTCTCATGGGAATAATTTGCAAGAACTCCATCATGATACGAATTAACATTCGTAAGCATGAAAAATCCGCAGTCGATACTGCCATCAAACAAAGTAAAAGAAATAGTGTTAGGACAGAAAAAGAAAGCCAATGAATTAAACACGTCGCAGCTTAAGTACAACTATATTTAAACAGATGTGATAAAGAGAAAAAGTCGAACTCATACTTTTTTTGCTGCTGGGGGACATCAATCCAATCCAGAGGGAAATTGTCGATGCTAATAGGACTGAAGGGTGTCTCCCTGTCGTTGCTGGCATCCTTCCAAAGCCTCTTGATGGTGTCGGTCATTTGTCGAAATAGGCGTACCGCACATTCATCTTTTGGTCCATAGTAGGTATCGAGAAGCTGGAACCTTGAATTCTTCAGGTCAAGGAACACCGACACCCAATGACCGACACCACCCATGGAAGCATCATAAACACACGAATCATTAAAAAATGAGAATTAATATCAGAATGGTACAAAAGAAAAATAAAACAAATATTAACACAGTGGATCGCACTGCAAAACTAATACAGAGGCAAAGAACAAGATATTGCACATCGAATCATGTGCATCCATGCTATCTGGACCACTCGCCATGAAGTACTTCTCACACGGGAATCAAAATGACCTGTGAAAATCTTGTCCTAAAATAATGCAGACAACAGCAACATGTGAAAAAAATACAAAAATGAGATGAACAGGTTTTAACTAAAATTGTAAGGAACAAAACAAAAAAGAAATCACTGTATGGTTGACTTACACAAACCCAATACGGCAGGATGAGTTTATCCGATCCCTGGTACTTCGCACGTAGACAATAGAGTGCACACTCAGCCACATTAGATGTAAGCATTCCGTGAGGACCAAAAGATATTGCGACTTCTTGAACAGAAGCTTCACACTCCTTGTTTTGGAACATAATCATTGATCTAAAACAAACGAATAGAAAGTAAAACAAGTTAAGCAGCAGGAACTTAGGAAGTTCATAACACATGTTAGCACAGAAGTTCAGCTATATCACAACAGGCAGTACAGTACAAAAGAGGCTAGAAGTTCAGCGCCAGAGAAGCAAAAAAACAAGAAGTTCAAGTACATAGAGTTGAGAAGTTCAGGTATGAAACCACAGGCAGTTCACAGGGGGTACATGGATGATGTAAATGTTGAGCAGCTGCACTCACCTCTTGGAACGGTCATTCCTAAGCCTAGTTACACTGTAATAAAAGTCATCAACCTTCTTTCGCACGACAGCAAGGTCGCTATCTGCTCACCAAAAAAATAGCAATTAACAGCAACACTCAAAGCACATAGATTCACGACAGTTTCAATTAAGACCAACATTCAAGCACAAACATTCAAAACATAAGCACATCTCAGCTGCTACATCAGAAAAGATAAAACACAGCATCATAGACATCACAACCCATGCATTACAAACCTCCACCCACATAGAAACAGGTTCACTTAACATTCTTTACAACCCACACGACAAACAACAAAGCCAGAAGTTCAACTTAGACCACACAGGAAGTTCACAGGGGATATCATGGACTAAACCAAACAACAAAGAGGGAAGGGAATGGGGAAAGAAGAGAGAAGCATGCTCCTCTCTTCATGGATCCTTTCCTAGACCAGTGGCAGCACTGGAATGATCAACCTCCTCTCCATAGCTATCGCTTTCAGTATCTTCATCGTCATCTCCAGCAGACGTTGCAGCGTCGTCAGGAAGGACACCAGCAGCAGCTGGAGCAGCTGGAGAATCTGAAACAAGAAAAACTTTTGGTTGTGCCTCTACAACATTAACATCAACTGATGGCTCTGCTGCAGGAGACTTCTCCGGGCTTGCAGTAGCACTACCACCAGTTTCAACAGCAGACTCAACAACATCTTTCTCCAAAATGATGTCTCCAGTTGTCTTGCCCTGCTCAGCATTTGAAACCTCGGCGACAATGGACGACTGAGGTTCATTCAGGACCACCCCGTCGGAGCAGCCGGTGCCTGAGACGGACATGTCTGCAACCTTCTCCGGAGGAACACTAACATCATCATTCTGCTGCTGCAAGAAGAAACAGAAAGTCATTACAAAGGGCTGACTGAACCTCATGCACATGAGCAGCAAGTCCGTCTCAGGGGCAACAAGACAAATGGACAAGAAAAATGGTACCTCATTTTCACTGCCATGAACCTCATCAACTATTACGCCACTAGCCGGAGCAGGTTCATGCACAGGGGCAACCTCATGCACAGGAGCAGCTTCATGCGCAGGTAAAACATCCTCCTCAACCCTAGCATCATCATCAATAGCTTAAAAAATAAAAAAATCATTTAGAAAACAAATACCTAATCAGCAGAAGTTCAGATTGCACAATCAGAGAAGGTCAGCTATCACAACTGACACATAATGGAAGTCCAAATACAGTAAACATAGCAGGTCAGATATCAAACTACTCTAAGATACAAAAGGGAACAAAAAAGGGCCAGTCATGGAAGTTCAGGTGCTGTAGCAGTTGAAGTTCAGGTTCAATAAACATATAAGGTCACCTAGGAACACTAGTGCTAAAAAGAAACAGTTTACGACACATCAAATCAACAACGCTCGCCTATGACCACAAACAGTAATAACTGAAAGCTAACATTTAACATTGAACATTAGTGCAAACCTCTTTAGTATGCTCCACGTGGCCTCCTTCACGACCCGAACAAACAGAATCCTGCCTCTAAATCTGTCTCACAACAACACTTGCCTCATCTTCAAAAGGCTTGCAACGAGCATCCTGCATTTCCTTGAACAGCCCAATGCTAGTCCGGAGGTGGGAAGTGCTCTGACGAAGCTCTTCAAGAAATTTAGCTTCAATACATAAGACCTCCTTCGAAGACTCAGCATCAAACCCGTGCCCGGGAGGAAGAATCCCATCAATGCGACTAAGACACTCAGCAGTCGAAGGAACACGAGCCAACTCCCCACAAACAGTTTCAAGAAGACTGTCAATCCTAACCAGAGAAACATTGGCAGCTTCAAACAAATCCTCGCAAGAAACGCCACCTGCAGCACTCACACGGGCAGAAGAACCTCCAGGATCTACAAGGGGCACCAGTATTAACATCCCGGGAGAATTCAAATCTTGGGGAACTTCCACTCCCTAGGCCGGCAGAACGAGGCATAGTTAGAACAGGACGTTCGATAACCCTAAAGAACACAACCTCAGCCTGTGTCTTACACTGCATACAAAAACAAAAGTCAACGCGTCAGAAAACAAATGAAGGAACATGGGAACAAAAAATATACAAGACAATACCAGAAGTTCAAGGAAAGAATAATGCATAGAAACACTCATAGGCAGTCTCCCAAACACCCAGTTGGCTGGGTCATCATCACCTTTCATGACCAAGTCAGCCGCAGCAAGCTCAAGAAGCTTGGCCTGATCCATGAAATTGATGCGAGGGGTCCAAAGTCAATATTAGGCGTCTTGCCAATGATAAGGCAGTCCAGATACATAAGAAGCGGCGCGATGGCACAGCCTGTGACAGCTTTTCCTCTGCTAGTACCTTGCTGATACCTAACAACAGCACTCCGAATATCTTCAACAACCAACTGGCAGTAGTCCATGTCTGCCATATCCTCAAACACAAGGTTCTCGGCCATTGCAGCCTCCCTGGACACTCGTGTAGACGTTCCAGGGATAACCACCTTCATGAAAACAATAAGGTAAAACACCTGCAGAGCAAGATCATCCTTCCTCTCATCCTTCACAAGTTCAGCGAGGATATTCCGCAAATCCTTTGTCTTGATGTCGTCACTCCTAGCATACCCAAGCTTGCCCTTCAACCTCATAGCAGCATCATCGAAACCATCATTCGAGGGCCTAGGGGGGGTATGATTACCTTGAGGGAACCCAAAGAGATGGTGAATAGCATCACTTGTAATACGTATAACCTTGTTCACCTCACCCATGTCCAAAATCATGGTTGAAGAGTCAATCCTCGTGTAGATGTTGCCCATCAAAGGACGAGAAATGTTGGAATCAACCTTCAAGTCAAACACACAACCAAAACCAGCCTTGATAACCCTCGTCTTGTGCCTAGCTTGTAGCATTTTTGCACATGTCTTGACCTCTCCTAGTGAGCAGCGAACCGTCTTGTTAAAACGTTTCGCCTCACCTCCTCCTTGGCCACCTTCTTCGGGTGCTTTGCCTCCTCTCTTCCTCCTCTCAGGCCGCTGCACAAGCTGATACTGAAAAAATACATTGACAAGGAAAAAAGGCAGAACAATGAGACACACAACCTTCACCAAAATTCCACTAATGCCTACATATACGCACTACATCTCAGAACTCCAACCATGTCTACATAGGCAGTACAACCATGTATGACCACAAATTAACATGCTTTCAAAAATGTTGGAAATTTAAAAAGCAGAAGTTCAAACATGTACACTAAGGTAGTAATCAAACAATGTATCTCAGAAGTCCAACCATGTCTACATAGGCAGTACAACCATGTATGACCACAAGTTAACATGCTTTCAAAAATGTTGGAAATTTAAAAAGCAGAAGTTCAAACATGTACACTAAGGCAGTAATCAAAACATGTATACCAACAAGTTAAGCTTATTTCTTCATGTATATACCCAGAAGTCCAACTATGTACACAAAGGCAGAAATACCATAAAAGCAAAGCACGTCGGCTAATTTATTCGTCTATATTGAGATGGAGGAGAAGGTCACCTATATACGCCAAGGCAGCGCCAAAAACAATAAAACTACAGAAATAGCAACAAATGCTTAAAAACAGTAAACATGAGACATTCATACCTGATTAGCGGCAGCATCATCATCGTCGTCGTCCTCATCATCAGCATTGAAATCAGCATCATCCTTGTCTTCTGGATTAACACGAGAACGCTTCTTCACACCCTTGTTGACCTTTGCAGGTGGAACCTTGCGCTTCATGCCGCATTTCTTCCCCTTACCAGATGCACCAGCACCAAGCGGAGAAGGTGTAGGCACGGCAGTGGCAAGCACACGAGGACTACGGCGTGGCGTACCACCAACGCCTAGCCCTTCATCTTCAACAACTTCTGCAGGCCTTGAAACACGTGGGCTCCTCCGAGGAGTAACTTCACCAACTAATAGCTTCCTCGCAGCAGTCTTCTTAATTTTCTTCTTAACAGGGACAACCGTGCCATCACTGTGACACGGCACGTCTTCCTCAACAATGAGCTCAGCCACATGAACAGATCCAGGAACATCAGAACCTTTCTCAAGGCAGGACGCCCTCTTCTTGTCAAAATCTTCTCGCTTCTTCCTCTTACGTTGGTCCTCCAGGAGAAGCTGAAAAGGCACATCCTCGGGTTGCGTGACAGGTTCAGTGCCATCAACAGACTGCGATTGCGTCTCTGATATCTGAAGAGAGCACAAAGGATCCGGAACGGAATCACAACCTTTGACTGAGGGAGCCCCCTCCTCAGCTGCAACAGGGTTTTCTGATAAACCCAACTCAGATAAAACATCATTGATGGTGTTCACTGCTTCCTCCTCTGTGGACACATCTGCAAAGAACACAAAAAATCGAAGCAAAAAATAAAAAAAGTCATGAACAAAAACAAAAACAAACGACATGAACAAGCTAAAAAAACATGGCTGAAAACTTTAAAATGAAAAGAAAAGGGGTTTCACATACTAGGTGAAGCAAGAGCTGCAGAAGCAAGATCCTCGAGGCTTGAAACATTCTCAAGGCTCGAAGCAACCTCGGCAATCAAAGTCAAAGGGATAATGGGTGATGTAGCCACATCAGATATTGGAGCATCAGTATTAACCTCTGAAGCTCCATCTTGATCGCAGGCATTTTTTCAGAATTATTCAACTCATCACCAACTACACAAAATGCAAGTAAAAAGGCAGCTGAGTTCTAATGCACAATCCTACACCAAAGGGACTTCTACTTTGACAACAATGTCCAATAATAAGAAGTTCAACAATACCTAACAAAGCAGTAAACACAACAAACAAACTAAAATCTACACACTAACTATAAAAACAATCTACACTCAGAGGGGCTACTACATATAACATGAATGTCCAGAAGTTCAACGATATATAGCAAAGTAGTAAACACAAAATGTGCATAACAGAAGTTCAACCAAATTTCATTATAAACAAACAATAATTAAAACCAGAAGTTCAACTATGTGACCCAAGCAAATAGCACATAAAAAATATGTAGCATGACCACAAATAGTATTTCACAGCCAAACTAAATATCAATACCATGAACATGATAACAAATAAAAAACAAAGATATACACTATAAATATGAATCATTTGGGAAGTCCAACAACACTTGGTGACATAGTTTCACCTGCAAATCATCAACTAAAAAGTAAGCAACACTACTAACTCAAGCTAAGGGTAAAAAGCATACACATAACCTTTCTTAGAAGTTCACACTAATAAGAATGGCAGTCCAACAAGAAAACTAAGTGAAGATATGGGCAGACATATATAAGAATACTGCTTTAAAATACAAGATCCAACTATATTAAGATACCTGGAGAAGGTTTGGAAGCCATGACAACACAACCCCCTTGACGAATGAAACTCCAAACCCTAGAACAACCTACTAAAAACAGGGGATAGAATGCATATAGTTAGTAGATAGAAAATCATACAACAAATACAAAAAACAACTAAATGAAATCCTAGGATGAAACAACTAGATAATATCAACAAGTATGAAAACATGAACAGTAGCACATATAGGCAAGCACAAACAAAAAAAGAATCCAGAAACTAACTAGCATGTGACAGACACAATCTAGACTTCGAAATCAACAGTACTAAGACAATTAGATACATCAGATTCAGCATGAACCATCACACCACACCCTCTCTCACATGCATCTAAATGCTGAAATCACCAAAGGGGAAATGAAATCCAATCAACGCTGAATGGAGAAATAGCACACATAAGCATCTCATAGACAAATCTGACCACGGGGGAATGGAATCCACCCACCACACGCACAAGAACCCTACCTAATCTCCCATCAAACCATCAGAAGAAGGGGGTAGGAGGCTGACGCGAGAGCAGACAGGAGGCGGACTCGACAGATCTGGCGAAACTAAAAGAAAGCATTAGGGGGGCGGGGGGAAGCATTTGTACCTCTCGAAACAACCCCCGCACACACGAATCCGCGGTGGTTCTTCCACTCCCCACGACGCCACGCGCACCTTGCAACCGCGCAGGCAGTTGCCGCCCTCGCTTTAGAGCAGAATAGAGCGGGTTGGGCGAGGGAGAGCGGGGCGTGGGGGAGAAATAGGAGCGGGGGCGTGCGTCGGTTACTCCAGCAAGAGGGCAGGGGACAGGGGCGGAGAAATCAGGGGGAGTTGCAGGCGAGGAAGGCAGCGGAGCGACGGAGAGGGGGGAGAGAGCGAGCGACAGGGAGAGAGGGGTTTTCTGACAGGTGGTGGCGAGGAAGACGCTCACTTAAGGCCTATCTGTCGTGGGAATTGCAGCGCCACTGAATTTACAGTTTTATCCCCCCCCCCAACAGCTAAAAAGGTAAATACATCTATAGATAAATGAATGCACCATTTGAATGCATCTATTATAATGAGATAACTTCACACAATAGCACTGCTAATGTCCCGACCCCGCCCTCCCCCCTGCTCGGCCTCGCACTACCGCATTGCTGCGCGCTAGGATTTGACAGGACGCAATGCGGTTATTCTGTTTCCACCCCCACCACACGCACCCTAAACACTAAAAACCCAAAGATAGATAGTGGGGTCACGGATGTGATGGGCTCGCCTCCGCATGCGACGATGCGGCACGCCGCGTCGTTGCCTGCTCTGGCTCGTTCCTGTCTCGGCCTCGTAGGGGGAGGGGAGGGGGGTCCCGACCCCCCTCCCCC
>NC_041384.1:180685438-180780898 GCF_002162155.2 Triticum dicoccoides
ATCGCCTGCTTCGGCTCGTTCCTATCTCGGCCTCGCAGGGGGAGGGGAGGGGGGTCCTGACCCCCCTCCCCCTGCTCGGCCTCACGCTACCTCATTGCTGCGCGCTAGGATTTGACAGGACGCAATGTGGGTATTCTGTTTCCACCCCCACCGCACGCACCCTAAACCCTAAAACCCCTAAGATAGATAGTGGGGTCACGGATGTGACGGACTCGCCTCCGCGTGTGACGACGCGGCACGCCACGTCGTCGCCTGCTCCGGCTCGTTCCTGTCTCGGCCTCGCAGGGGGAGGGGAGAGGGGTCCCGACCCCCTCCCTCCTGCTCGGCCTCGCGCTGCCGCATTGGTCAACTCGCGCAATGCCGATTTCAATATCTATAAAATATTTAAATCCAAAAAATAACAACCTCAAATTTAACATGTTAAAAACGATTATCACACTGAAGTTCAGGATAGTTATTCAGTGAAGAACAATAACTATTATAAGTACAAATAACATACTAGAAAAAAATAAAAAATACGCATATCCATCGCCCAATTACATGGCTGTTCACGGTACTAAATCAAAAAAATCCAAACCAATGCAAAGAATGAAAAGTAACATAAAAAGAAGGAAATATAGAGGAATTGCTTTATTACTTTGCAAAGAAGGAAAAAGCAGAAGTTCACGTATAAAGAACATAGAAGTCCAGCTTCTACAAACGACCCTTACATGATCTGGAAAAAGTGCATGCATACTTGGGCTAATCCCATGATTGCTCACGAGATAAAAGTATAAAAAGGAACATCTGAAGAATTAAAAATATGAAAGGAAACCAAACAAAGAAAATATAGAGCACCATGCGCCTTCGCCTTGCAAATGTGGAATGTAATCTGGAAAACCAGAAGTTCAACCATTGATAAAAAAGAGAAGTCCAAATCTTACCAAAGATAAGTGGATGATCAAAAAACTATACCAAAACATAGACTAAGGGAAAAAGAGGATGCATGTTCCTGTGGTCCAGCTCCACGCTTACACACTAGCTACAACAAAAATTGCAGAAGAAAATCTAGTAAGGGTTTCTGATATAAAGGACTTGCTGCATTATCTTGCAGCGAAAGAAAAAAGAAGAAGTTCAGGTATGACAACGTAGAAGTCCAGCACAGAAACCTCGACAGACCCAACAGGATCCACCTGATCCTCCCCCGATCCCGATCCCGAGCCACCCCAGCCCTGACAGGATCCAACGAAGGAAAAGAAGAAGTTCAGGTATGAAAATGCAGAAGTCCAGCTTGTACAACGACCATTAGAAGATCTAGAAATAATGAACAAACGATTCGTCCGAAGCATAAAATTATCTCCACAAGATTGCAACACGTCCGCTCCCCCTTGGAAATGATCTGGCAACTACCTTTCGACAACTAAAAGGACCAGAGGGCAAATTTCAAAATCGCTAAAATAACATGTGCAGAAACCCGCAGGAGTGCCAACATCAAATCGCTAGAAATCAAACCGTAAGGACCCTCCCGATTAAAATTTACAGATTAGTAAGCCTCGAATTTCACTAAATTACGCAAATCAGGCAGCAGACTTTAAAGAAAAATGAGAAATCAATAGAAGCGTGGGTTGCATCTCGGGCGGATGAAGAACACGGGCGATTTCAAATTTGTTTGAAATAACAAAGAATTTGTGCTCCAAACTCGTACTAAAACCTAATCCCCATTGTTCCAGAACTTTGACAACATCCAAAACATGCATTAAACTTGTAACAGAAACAAGTTCATCACGACCCCGAGAGCAAATCCGCCAACGTGCTAAAATCCGAATCAAAACAATCATTTAGACTCTAAAAAATGTGTCCACATTACACTTACATCACAAACAACACGAATGATCAGAAAAACTTGCAGGGGAAGCCACGGTTGCGAAGATAGCCAGAAGGTCAGGTTAGTACACAGGGAAGTTCAGGCGCGTTACTCAGGCAGTTCAGGTTGTGATCGGAATATTATTCTGATCCCGTGATCAGAATAGTGTTTATGTGTATAGATATATATATGTGTGTATGTTACTATTCATCACCCAGGGTGTAGAATAAATTATTCCTCACCCAAGGTAATCTTACGATCGTTTTATAATTAGATTACGTTTGGAATTCAAATAGTTACATTCCTATTGATTCACTACGTAAAATTTGACATAAGAAAATAAAAATATAGGTCACAAGACAAGAAAATTTACAGTTTATGTGTATTTTAGACTATGTTTTTACGTTTGTAATTTTACATAACATAAAATATTTTTTACGGCGATTATATATTTTCTTATGGTCTCTTTTTGCGTCGGAAATAAGACAAAACTTACGGAATGAAAAATTACGATGCATTGATGGTAAAATAGAGAGGGGTGAACAATAACTATTCCTCACCCACGGTGACGAATAGCGCGACCCTATATATATATATACATACAGCCGGTCTATTCTGATAATATTATCAGAATAACTATTCTAATAACACTTCCGCACTGCACGCTCAATGCAAGTGCACGTCATTGTTTGAACCAAGTGTGCTGCAGTACTGAGGCGAGTGAACTTCCCGTTGCAAAAAACTGCATGCAGTGTTTTTTCTGGTACTGTTTTCACTCTAGTTTTTTAACCGTTTGTCGGAACGAGGCGTGTAATATATCATTGAAAAGCTATGGATTAGGCGCAACTTCGCCGTGTTGAACACTTTTTGAGATTCCTCATGGTTTAAGAGCAGTTTTGAAAATGGTGCGGCTGATGACGAGTGGCAGCGAGCATTTTTTTACATTTTTTCTAAACAGTTCGTCGGAATGAAGCAAATGATACACCTTTGGATAGATATCATCGAGACGCATCTTTTTCATATCTATTTATTTCTCTAATTCGTTACGGTTTAAAAGCAGTTTCAAATTTACTAAATCGCGGAATTCTGTTTTTCAATTTTTTTCAAATTTTCGGTACTGTTTTCGCTCTAGTTTTTTAACTGGTTGACGAAACGAGGCATATAATATGTCGTTGGAAAGCTATGGACGAGGCGCAACTTTCATACGTTGAAATGTTTTTGAGATTCCATACGGTTTTAAGTTAATTTTGAAAATCATGTGGAGGACGGCAAGTGGCAGCGGCCGTTTTTCATGAAATTTTTACAAATCGGTCGTCGAAATAATTCAAATGATATGCCGTTGGAAAGATATCGACGAGACGCAACTTTTTCATGGTGAACACTCTCTCTAATTCCTTGCGGTGTAAGAGTAGTTTTAAATTTAGCGAATGCGGACACTCTGTTTTTCGCGACACCCAAATCGATGTGGGTACTTCATCTGACTGAGAACCATACTGCATCGGTCGAAAAACCGCACTGACTCAGACGGGTAAGAGAACTGCATGGTTTCTTTTTTGTAGGTCGTAATTTTTTGAAGACGAGAAAGAAAACCGCACTACTTTTAGACTGAAAACTGCACTGGATGAGAAGCTCAAGTGAGCTTCATGGTTTCTTTTCTGAGAAGACTTTTTTTTCAAACAAGCACTAAAATCGACGTGTGCACTTCATCCGACAGAAGAACGCACGGCTTTAGACGAAAAATTGCACTGGATCAACCGGCCAAATGAACTTCATGATTTCTTTCATCTTTTCTCTAACTTTTTTTATTAAACACGAAACACATGGTAACTCGTGGAATGAGTGCAATGCAGATCAGGGGAAAATGAACCGCTACACAAATTAAAGTGCACTGAATGGATTTTTTGTCATTTTCAAACTACTTTTTAATAAATACGTCCAAACTGAATTATCGAGGCTAGTGTACTACATTTTTTTGCAAAATGCTTTTGTAAGTTTTACACGGTTGAGGTTAGTGAACGGCACTATTATTTTTCATTTTTTTCCTCTCATTTTTTTATAAATGCTCCTTGACTGCTGAGACGAGGCAAGTGTACTGCATCATTGTTTTTTCAGAGTGAGCCATAAAGAACTCTGTCCACCCACACACCGGACTGCAAGCGCACCACCACCAAACCGCATGAATGCAATGCCCGAACTGCAACGAAATCATACATACAAACATGTACACACCCATTGCACAACAAAACGAGCACTAGAGCTCTCCTGGAAGCGAACCACACTTTCTATACTACAAACAAAACAAAAGCGAAACGATCGAATTGCAAGAATTGCAAGCCCAGACGTTCCACACTGCACGAACACTGTCAGGTGTACCGCCATTTTCTACTAGTGCCAAACTGCATGCACACGAGCACCGAACCACATGGTGTGCCTCTCCGAGCAGCCTTGCTCGCCGCATGATGCGTCCCTGTATTGCATTAGTGTCAGGCGAACTGCACACTTAAGCCGCCGAGGAAATGCACGATTAGGGGGCGAACCACAAGCATGTGTTGGAGGAGCTGCATGTTCTGCTTTGCCCGAGCTGCATGTTTCTGCTTGCGAAAGTGCACGGGCTACGCACGCGGGATCAGCCGATGGTGGCCGCCACCAGAACCTTATCTAGTAGCAGGAAGACAGCCACACCCCATCAGGCCGACTGCAGCACAGGTTGGCATACGTCGGGGGAAGCCCAAGGAAGGGGCCGACCACCGCACCATGGGGAACTCCATGGGATCCCGCCGGGCAGTTGAGGGGAGAAGCCTGGCCCTCGGGCGGTGCGCCACCGGCCCATCGCGCGAGCAGTCGGATGCAGGTGGGCGACCCCTGTAGCGGCCGGATCCGCGACTAGAGTGGCCGTACGCGAGGCCAGCGTGGCGCTGGGGACCTTGCCGGCAAATCCGCACCCAGTCATGCCTCCTCGTCGCGGATCTGATCCATCCTCATCGCCTGCCGCCGCTAACTCCACCAGATCAGCGAGATCTGACGGTTTCCGCTGCCGCCACCCTTTTGATACCCGGTCTCCCTCGACCAAGAGGGTCAACGCCGGGCCGCTGGTTGGTTGCGGGGGGCGAGGTGGGGAGCCGCCGCTCCTAGTGTGGGTGGGGTGGGAAGCCGCCGCTCCTGGTGTGGGCGGCGCGGGGGAGGGAGGTTGTGTGGCGATGCGGGGAAGGAGGTGATGCCCCTAACCAGTGGTGGATGTAGCAGGGAGGGAGGTGGTGCGGTGGGGAAGACGGTGGGAGGAGGCGGGTGGTGGGCACAAGGAGGAGATGTGGAGGAGTGGGCGGGTGGATTTTCGGATGGGTGTCTACGGTGGTTAGGTGTTATCACAATAAGGGAAAGTGTTATTAGAATAAGGTCTTAAGGGGTGTTCTTAGAATAGACCCACCATACACACACACACACACACACACATAAACACTATTTTGATCACGGGATCAGAATAATATTCTGATCACAACATGAACTTCCCGAGTAACGCGCCTGACCTTCCTCGTGTGCTAGGTTGAACTTCAGCTAAAAGGTGTCCAAATGGGGCTTGCTATATACTGGTGGAAAGCTATGGACACCAGTATCATGACCCAAGTTAAATTTTTGGCAAAATGTAAGCGGTTTAAGAGAAGTTTTGAAAACCGTGTTTTCTTCGTACAAAAAACGTGAATCGTATTTTCGATCGCATTTTAAACCATTTATCGGAATGAATCAAATAATATGGCGTTGGAAAGATGCTGCAAAACCGCTCCTTCCACATGTTGAAAGTTTTCTCTAATTCCATATGCTTAAAGCGTAATTTGGAAAATCGTAGAATTTCGCAAACGGAACACCTGAGTTGGTATTTTTGATGTCATTTCTAAACGGCAAACCCAATTGAGGCAAATAATATGGCGTTGGAAAGCTTATGAAAATGCGCTACTTTTTCATGTTAAATTTGTTTTCGAATTTTGAATGGTTTAAAAGTAATTTAGAAAACAGTACAAGTTCCACCGAGTTCGTATTTTCGAGCTAATTTTTCAAAAGTACATCCAAATGCAGCAAATGATATGGAGTTGAAAAGCTTGAAGAAATGCGAAACATTTTTGTATATATTGTTTCTCCTAATTCATTACTGTTTTATGTCAGTTTTGAAAATGGCTAAAATCTTATTTTTGCCGTAATTTATACAAACTTTATCGGAATGGGGCAAATAATATACCGCTGAAAAGCTACGGAAAATGTGAAACTTTTTCATGTTGATGGTTTTCTCCGATTCCTAGCCGTTTTTATGTAATTTCGAAAATGGTGAGATCGCTCGTTCTGCCTTTATTTCGAAATAGATTCTTCGAAAATGCACCGCGTGAAGAACCTGACCTTCTCGGCATGTGTACCTGAACCTCACTCTGTTTTTCATGTGTTTTTTTTTGCCCGTAGCTCTCCATCCACTGCTCGTAGCTCTGCATCCACTCACCGGAATTGAGCAGGTGATATACCAATGGAAAGCTGCTGTAAACACGCAACTTTCCCGTGTTGATCATTTTTTCATAATCGCGATGATTTTAAAAGTTTTTCATATAAAATTCATTCAGCGTAGTAGTTGAACTTCCTGTTGTTTTCACGTTGAACTTCTGTGATGTATTTTTGTTTGTAATTTTCTCATCCATTCTTTAGTGTTACACAAATAATATTCCTTTTGTACAAACGTCTCTCACAATAAATTTTTTAACTTTCTCCGACCGAGGACTTGAACTTACACAAATGATATTCCTGTCATTTTGAGGTAAATTAGAAAATGGCGAGATCATGATTTTTGCGTTCATCGCTAACGAAAATGCACTGCATGAAGTAGTTGAACTTCTGGGGCATGTCTGTTTGAACTTCACTCTGTTTCACTTTATTGTATTTTTCTTATATGAATTACACACCATGTAGTAACCGAACTTCCGGTTGTTATCACTTTGAACTTCTCTCTGGTTTGAGAGAATTGTTTTAAAAGACAAAAAACAACATTTTTTATGTATTTTGGACATCTAAATACACGGTGAACCACTCTCATAAGAATTTTTTGAACTTTTCCTCACCGAGCACTTGAACTTCTAGCAACCATTTTTTCCGTTTGTGAGTTGTTTTTAAATGTGCAAAAAATGGCGTTGTGTTTTTTATTTTTTGACAGGTAATCCTAGGTTTTAATAAACTCCAAAGTTCTGTGTTATTTCAATTTGAACTTCACCTTTTTATATTTTGATTAAAGAATTGTTTTCGATTTTTATATGAAAAATATCGAGCATGGAAATACAAGGTGAACCTCTCTCACAAGGATCTTTGAACCTCCCCGGACAGAGCACAAGCTTTTATTTTTCTATACTTTTATTCTCACCTGAAATGCATTCCTTGTAGTACTTGAACTTCTCGTTGTTTTCACTATGAACATCCGTCACATTTTTGTGTATGTGTCGAATTACACGCTGAAGGTTGGACGTCAATTTTTTGCCATTTTAAAACATGTAATTGGATGTCGGACATCCCGCAATATAAATTCTAAATAGTGCACGGAGGTGCACGTGAACTTTTTGTAACAAATCTGAGTTTTTTTATATAATTTGAACTTCTATGTTATTTTAAATTGAACTCCTTAGTCTTATTCTTAGAAAAAATCTTTTCAAATAAGCATCAAACATTTTTTTTTAAATTGAACCTCATACTTTTATTTTTTCGTAGAAATGGAAAGAATATGAGGTTTTCGTAAACATCAAACTACTCCTTTTATTTTAATTTGAACTTCTTTACTTTTATTCTTTAGTAACGAAAGAAAACCTGTGATTTTTTATAAATATTCTCTATTTTTACAATTTGGACTTCTTATTTTCTCTTTGAAATCAAATTGCTCCCAAATAATAACTGACCTTCTTCGTGGAGTGAGAGAATTATTTTAAGACGCAAAAAAAATTCTTTTTTGTGTTTTTGAACATGGAAATACAAGGTCAACCTCTCTCGCAAGAATTTTTGAACTCCCCGGACAGAGCACTTGAACTTCTTTCGAAAAACCTTTTAAGCTTTATTTTTCTATATTTTTATTCTCACATGAAATGCATTCTTTGCAGTACCTGAACTTCTCACTGTTTTCACTATGAACTTCTGTCGCATTTTTGTGAAAAAAATTGAACCTCTTTGTGTATTTTCCGAAATGGAAAAAAATGGAGTTCTTTAGTAAATGTCAAACTTCTTCGTTATTTCAAATTGAAATTCTTGGTTATTTGTTAGTAATGGAAAAAATTCAAGTTTTCGTAATAAATATCGAGCTGCTCCATTTTCGGAAATTGAACTTCTTGGTTTATTTTCTAGTAATTGAACTTCTTGGTTATTTGTTAGTAATGGAAAAAATTCAAGTTTTTGTAATAAATATCGAGCTGCTCCATTTTCGGAAATTGAACTTCTTGGTTTATTTTCTAGTAATGAGGAAAATCTGATTTTTTTCATGTACATTGAACTACTCTATTTTTAAAAATTGAATTTCTTGGTTTTTTTAATTCAACTTACTTGGTTCTGAAATAAACATTCGAGCCTCTATGTTTTTGAAATTTGAACCTCTAATTTCTTTTTGGAATCATGGAAAATACTCTTTGAAATAATTTTTGGAACTACCATGTTTTTAATTTTTTGCAATTCTTTGTTTTTAAAAAAGAGAGCTAAATCCTTTTTTACAAACATTGAATTGCTTTGTTTCTTTTTATTTGAACTTTTAGGTTTTTATTTTTCTTCGTTCACACCACATTTATCCAATTTTCTTGAGGAAAATTCCAACATGGTCTCTGTTATTTGTTTTATGAAACTCTTGTTTCCTCTGCACTTATCTACCTTATGTATTTGGGTTTACATACTTCTAAAACCTGAACTTCACATTTTTTAATATTTCATAAGCAAACTTTTCTCACACGAATACACCAATTTCATAAGAAAACTTTCTCTCACAAATGCACGAGAATGGATTCTTTTTTCTTACCTGAACTACCTACACGGGAAAGCCAAAGATAAGTTCTTTTTGTCTCGCTTAAACAAAAGTTCTTTATATCAGCCAACTAAAAAATTAAATACAACAAAAAATCTGTAGTTTATTTCCACCACACACGACCAAAAAAAAGTGTTTTGCACTTTCAGATATAGTTGAACTTCAGAAATCAATCAAAATCACTTAGAGAACAAATACAAGACTGGACAGGGGGATCAATGCTTTGATCTGGATTCAGTTTAATGACAGCAGGAAGGAGCAACTTCAGACACCAATGAGGTCACCTTCCACAAGCATGGAATGGGGCATCAACAAAAAAGGAATCTGAAAATGGTGCTTTTCCATCTTCACATATAGTTGCCAACAATGAATTCCATAGCTTCTCCTTCCTGGCCATTTACACAAGCACCGATGAATACAAAAGCACACAAAATTAGCCATGGCAAACGTCTCGACCGAGTAGCGGATGCACTTGGTGCTATGCGGGGAGGAGAGAGGCGTGCATGAACTTTTTGTTGCATCTGACCTTTTGAATATTGCATATATGAACTTCTCTGGCGAGACAAGATTGTTTCTTTTTGATAACATGTCATGAATATGTCTCTATGCCTAAATCACTCAGAGCTTGGTTCATAAAAAATGATGGATAATTAACAGCAAACAAACAGTTTAGCAATTGAAAGCCGAACATAGCTTCTCTGCCGCACCTGCTACTGCACTTCCCTTTCCTCCTCGACTGGATCTAAGTGGCTCGATTTCGTCGCAGGTGTTTGTGATGGTTGAGCAGATTATATGAGAGGCACACGATCAACAAGGGAACTGAGCGAGCCCATCCATGCGGTTGTCACCCTGACGGAGTGGGAGAACGACGACAGTGGGTAGGAAGGAGGAGCCCGGGGAACGCGCGCGGACAGCTGCAGGTCATGGCCTCCTGCAGCTAAAGGTCGATGCCTCCACCAGCTATAGGATAGCACCCAACCCGAACGTGGGCTAGTGGTCGCCGACGAGTGGAGGGCAGTGAAGAATCCTCACCGGATCTGGCACTCCGAGGTGCTCCGGGGAGAGGGAGGGCATCCCTGCGGTGGAAGAAGGCTGTGGCGCACGGAGGTGAAGCAGTGGCGCGCCGGAAGGCCGGATGGGGGACGGCGGTGTGCGGAGGCAGGCTGTGGCACGCGGGAGGTAGGGCGATGGTGCGTAGAGGCAGGAGGCGAGCGCGTGGGAGGCTGGTCGTGGCGGCGGGGGAAGCGGGGGACCACACCGCCGATGATGAGCACAGGTGGCAGCGGCGATGGGATCTTGGGGCGACGGTGTGTCTGGTTGGGGCACGGCGGGGTAGCGGCGTCGCCGCCGGTTGGGAATGGGGTGGTGGGCGCATCCCTGTTGGGGGAGGGAGGTGGGGGAGGTGGGGGATCGGTGGTGGATCTGGGGTTAGGAGGGAGTGAAGCGGGGGTGGGGTGGGCTTTTTTATTTTTTGCTGTCACCGCCCGGGTTCGGCAGTTCGGGAACATCCCGTCGGGCCCTATATAGCGTGCCGCGTGATCCAAATAGTTATTTTGATCCTAGGATTAGAATAGTGCTGTCCTATATATATATATATATACACACACACACACACACATATATATATATATATATATATATATATATACACACACACACATATATATGTTGCTGTTCTAAGAATGATCATGATACCCTCAAGTCCGTATTTTATTTTTATCGACACCTCTATCTCCAAACATGTGGAAATAATTTTCGATTTCGGCTTTCGCTTGAGGACAAGTGAGGTCTAAGCTTGGAGGAGTTGATACGTCCATTTTGCATCATGCTTTTATATCGATATTTATTGCTTTATGGGCTGTTATTACACATTATGTCACAATACTTATGCATATTCTGTCTTATTTCACAAGGTTTACATCAAGAGGGGGAATGCCGGCAGCTGGAATTCAGGGCTGGAAAAGGAGAAAATACTAGAGACCTATTCTGCACATCTCCAAAAGTCCTGAAACTTCATGGGGGCACGTTTCAGAATATAAAAAAAAATATTGGGTGAAAGATGTACCAGAGGGGGGCCACCCACCATCCACGAGGGTGGGGGCGCGCCCCCTGCCTCGTGGGCCCCTGGTGGCCCTCTGATGCCCATCTTTGGCTATATGGAGTCTTTCGTCGAGAAAAAAATCATAAGAAAGCTTTCGGGAAGAAACTCTGCCGCCACGAGGCGGAACCTTGGCGGAACAAATCTAGGGCTCCGACAGAGCTGTTCTGCCGGGGAAACTTCCCTGTGAGAGGGGGAAATCATCACCATCGTCATCACCAACGATCCTCTCATCGGGAGGGGGTCAATCTCCATCAACATCTTCACCAGCACCATCTCATCTCAAACCCTAGTTCATCTCTTGTATCCAATCTTTGTATCCAAACCTCAGATTGGTACCTGTGGGTTGCTAGTAGTGTTGATTACTCTTTGTAGTTGATGCTAGTTGGTTTACTTGGTGGAAGATCATATGTTCAGATCCATTATGCATATTAATACCCCTCTGATTATGAATATGAATATGCTTTGTGAGTAGTTACGTTTGTTCCCGAGGACATGGGAGAAGTCTTGCTATAAGTAGTCATGTGAATTTGGTATTCGTTCAATATTTTGATGAGATGTATGTTGTCATCCCTCTAGTGGTGTCATGTGAACGTCGACTACATGACACTTTACCATTGTTTGGGCCTAGAGGGAGGCATTGGGAAGTAATAAGTAGATGACGGGTTGCTAGAGTGACAGAAGCTTAAACCCTAGTTTACGTGTTGCTTCATAAGGGGCTGGTTTGGATCCATATGTTTCATGCTATGGTTAGGTTTACCTTAATACTTCTGTTGTAGTTGCGGATGCTTGCAATGGGGGTTAATCATAAGTGGGATGCTTTTCCAAGTAAGGATAGTACCCAAGCACCAGTCCACCCACATATCAAATTATCAAAGTACCGAACGTGAATCATATGAACGTGATGAAAACTAGCTTGACGATAATTCCCACGTGTCCTTGGGAGCGCTTTCCTTCATATAAGAGTTTGTCCAGGCTTGTCCTTTGGTACAAAAAGTATTGGGCCATCTTGCTGCACCTTATTTACTTTTATTACTTGCTACTCATTACAAATTACCTTATCACAAAACTATCTGTTACCGATGATTTCAGTGCTTCTAGAGAATACCTTACTGAAAACTGCTTATCATTTCCTTCTGCTCCTCATTGGGTTCGACACTCTTACTTATCAAAAAGGCTACGATAGATGCCCTACACTTGTGGGTCATCATCGCCACCACTGGAGCTCCACCGTGCCCTCACCCTCTCACCATGACAGGCAGAAGAAGATTGGGGAGGAAGAGGGAGAAGTGGGTGTAAGCAAATGCACCACTCATTGCCTCCTTCTTATAGGGGGACGGGGCTGGGGGCTGGCCTCTCACAGGAAGTGGCTGCCCCGCTCCTCCAATATAGCCTCACCGTGCCTCCAATGGCTCGGGAAATCAGGGCCGACCCTCTCTCCAACCAACGCCACTTGGTTTTTTGCCATGGCACCTGTCCCTGCACTGTCCGCACCACCTACCCTACTCAATGCATGAAGTACACGTGGCGGATGTGCTCAAAGTAGGGAGCAAGTGGGATGGCAGTTTCCGCCCTGTGATCATGGGGCGTGGGAAATCCGTGGGCCACGATCTGAGTTTTTCTATAATGTTGCGCACGACGTGAGGAAAAACCAGAAACTGGCCCGGGCTCAAGTTTAATGAAGAAGCAAAGAATACCTCAAGAGGCCAGCCTCTTCCACACACTTGCCCGTGCACTTATTAGGACCTACCCCGACGTCGCTCGGCAGCATGTTCAGGGCAGGCCTGGGGGCTTCTGTTGGTGCAACAAACACTAGGCATGTTGCCCTGACTGTGCACAGACACGGGAGCAAGATTACAACACTGGATCAAATGAAAATAAAAGAAACCAAGATCTTTAGGAGACCAACATGCAGATCAAGATGACCAAGGCCAAGCCAAAGAAGTAAGAAATCACCAGGAGTAAAGCCTAACTTGCCGGGCAGGCGAGCCTGGCGAGGACCGGGTCAATCCCGGAAGAAAATCCTCAAGACGTCCTGGCAAGGCCTGCCGAGACTCGCGGAGGCAGAATCACCACACCAAACCACCTCACCACGACGCACGTCGTCAATCAGTGCGGTGTCAAGCCGCAAAGTGACTAAGTGGCAGCCATTTGCCACATGGCTGCCTCCTTCTACAGAAGATACCTACAGATGACACATGTCCTGCGACGTGTCAAGCGAGTAGGCGCGAAGCTGGCAAAACTGCCCAGCAAGGCATGCCGGGCAAGCGACGATGTGACGTCGAGCGACACATTTAATGCGCCCTGTCAGCCTGTAGAGTTAGGTACGATAGCTCTATTTGCTATCCTATTAGTGCATAATGACTGATTTGCCACTGTGGTGACCCCTTAGCCTATAAAAGGAGGCCCATGGCAACCTTAGAAAGGGTGGAAACTTGTGTTAGTGAATCCACCCCCTCATATTTCATACGCTCGTAGCCGTTTCGCCCTGAGGCAACCCTGCCGGGCAAACGCACTACGACCACCACCATTTTTCCACTATCAATCCACCAAAGCAGGATTTGGGTTTTATGCCTCATCGCGGCCCAAACCTGGGTAAAACTGCCCGTCTGATCTCTTCTGTGCTGCTCCACGCTCTTTTGCTCTTTGTGCAATGTGACACCCCCCCCCCCGCTGAACCAGCAAGGGACCCTTGGTCCCATAGGTGGCCATGGTTTCCCACGACACATAGGTAGATCTTCACGAAGTAGGCGATCTCCTTGTCCTTACAAACTTCTTGGTTCAACTCCACATCTCGTCAGAGGCGTCCAAGCGACACCTAACCAATCTAGGAGACACCAATCTCCAAAAGGTAATAGATGGTGTGTTGAAGATGAACTCCTTGATCTTGTGCTTCAAATGATAGTCTCCCCAACACTCAACTCTCTCTCTCTCTCTCTCTTAGATTTGGCTATGGTGGAAGAGTGATTTGAGTGGTAAGCAACTTGGGGAAGGCTAGAAATCAAGGTTCAAATGGTAGGAATGGAATATCTTGATCTCAACACATGAGTAGGTTGTTCTCTCTTAGAAAATGTATGGTCGAAGTGTAGGCACGTTCTGATGGCTCTCTCACAAGTGGAGAAGGGGGTGGAGGGGTATATATAGACTCCACAAAAAATCCAACCATTACACACATTTGACTCATCTCGGTGGGACCGAATGGTTAAACTCGATGGCACCGATCTGTTAAAAAATGTGAATGTTAGGAATCTCGGTGGGACTGACTAGAACAACTTGGTGGGACCAATGTGCTAGGGCTTAGGGTAAACATAATCTCTGTTGCGTCGATTTTGCATCAACTCAGTGAGACCGGAGTGAATCAATAAGCAATAGAGAATCTGTCAAGCCAACTCGGTGAGACCGATTGCCTAACTCAGTGAGATCGAAATAAATGCAACAAGTCACAGAGTGTTTGGAAGGCCATCTCGGTGAGACCGAGACCCATATCGGTGAGATCGAACTATTAGGGTTTCTGGCGGTGGCTAAGTCATATGAACCGGTGGCTCCGGGTAGGAAGAATCAGTGGGACGAGTTGGAGTTTAGTGATTTGACATATTTGGATGTAGAAAGGTGCTGAGGGTTGTGGAGTAATATCACCAAGCATTTGAGCAAGCAAGACATTAAGCAACACCTCATCCCCTTTTAATAGTATTGGCCTTCCTATGGACTCCATGTGATCTTGGATCACTAAAATAAAGATGAAGAGTCTTGAGCTTTTGCCAATATTTGTTCTTGGCATTTTGAAGGGGTTCCACATCCTCTTGTCCTTGCAGCGCCATTGTTGAACTTGCCTGGAATACACTAGATAAAACTATTAGTCCAACAAGATATATGTTTGCATTAATTACCAAAATCACCCAGGGAGTACTTGTGCGCTTTCAATGATATATCTCATGAGTTTAATTTTTCGCAGTTTCATAGAGAACCTCGTGATAAAAAATTGCCTAGTAAGGATGAAATTATTGGTCTTGCTTCTATTGCCATACCTCCTACTGATATGTTAGAACAATATTTGCTAGACCACAAAAATAATATGCATATGAATGAAAGAATTGAAATAGATAAGATCCTCTTTGACGAACCACCTATCCTAAAACATAATTTGCCTATTGAAACTCTTGGAGGTCCTCCCCCACCTAAAGTGATCATGTGTTTGAATTAAAACAATTGCCTGATACATTAAAATATGCTTATCTTGATGAAAATAAGATATATCCTGTTATTATTAGTGCTAACTATTGGTGTCAAAACCGGCAAACCTCAGGGTAGGGGTCCCAAGCTACAGATCTAGGATCAATGGGGAACAAGGTACGATGAACATAATGTTTACCAAGGTTCAGGCCCTATAGAAGAGGTAATACCCTTCGTCCTGCTTCATTATATTGGTTGTATAGTATGGTTTACAGAGTAGATCTATCTCGAGATCAGCATGAGCTAAACCCTAAGGCGACGAGGTAATGAATATAGCTCTAGTCCTAAAGACTACAACCCCGGTTTATATAGACACCGGTAGGGTTAGGGCTGCTAGAGATAGATTACAATAAGGAATAAAGAGATCCTTCCTATTCTTGACTTGGAGGGCACACCACAGCTTCATAGATCTCCTATCGTTGTATGGCTTTACCAGTCCAGCCCATATCTGATGGGCCGACACGCCGAGGGTCCCTTAGTCCATAACTCCCTCGGTAGCCCCCGAACTTGCCTCCAACGCCAAGGCTTGAGTCCGGCATCTTTTCACCTAATAATATTCGTCTTGCGAGGCGAGTTCTCTGATTTGCTTCATACATGTTCGGAGCCAAGGGATGTCCGGAATCTGAAACATTAGTTTTTTTCTTAGCAAGAAAGGCAAAAACAAGAAACCGTTCGCGTGTAAACAGTGCCTTCGCCTGACAACTCTTTCTCTTTCGAAGAGTCCCGTCCGGCCATAACATCGAGCAGTTACTCTTTCTCGAAGCGCGGCTCGAGGCTGACGCCACATTTGGCACGTCTCCTCGAGGTGGATATCGTGTCCCGCCTTTCAAGGGATATGATCAATGATTTCAATTCCCCTTCCCGCACATAACATTGGTGTATCGGGAAGTGGAGGAGACAACGGTGTGGAAAGAGGAAACCCCTGGCTTGTCAACAACCTATAAAGGGGGAGCTACTATAGTCAGCATCCCACGCCTTCTTCCACCTTCCGCTCACGCAAATCCTCAGAGCTCCAGCGCCCCTTTTCCCTGCCTCCAAAGCAGATCCTACTCTGTCTCTAGCCATGGATGGATCCGGCGCCAACGAGAAGTGGGAGGCCTCCACCATCACCGATAGCGACATCGTGAAGCTGAAATAGGCCAGTTATTTGTCGGCCAACATTGCCCATTGCCCCCCCGAAGAGGGATAGATTATCCCTATACCCGAGCTGGGCGAAAGGGTCGTATTCCTCCCTCATTTCCTAAGGGGGCTTGGATTTCCCCTGCACCCCTTTATGCGGGGGTTGATGTTCTTATAGGGGCTAGATTTTCATGATCTAGCCGCCAACCCCTTCTCCACATCTCGTCCTTTATCATATTCTGTGAGGCCTTCCTTCGAGTCCAACCACACTTTGGCATGTGGCTAAATGTGTTCAAAGTCAAGCCCAAGGTAGTTGGCGGCGAACAGGCGGACTGTGGTGGGGCCATGATTAGCAAACTGACGCGGGTCAAGTGACTGAAGGGCCACTTCGTAGACTCCGTCAGAATGTGGCAAAAGGAATGGTTTTATATCATCGAGCCACGGGGAGCCGGCTGGGCGGTGGCTCCCGCATTCAAATCCGGACCCCCTATCAGGCTGGCCTCATGGATCAACAAGAGACCAGACTCGGGATCCGCTGACGATTTGAAGGCACTGTAGAAGCACGTCGTCAGTGTAATGGAGATTGGTGCGAAGCTGGTCGACGAGATTTAGATCATGCTCCATCATCGACTCCTCCCTATCAGGAGATGGCCAAGCCAATGTGGGAGTACGACCCCGAAGATCCGGCCACTGTGCAACACCTCTTCGGCACGACACACAAGAATGTGTGGGCCCAGCTATTCATGCCATAGAAGGACAGGCCAGTCGAAGGGGAGGATATCGGCCTCGACGCTGTGAACCCTTTGAAGAAGGTGAGTGGTACTTGTCTTAACATGAGTATTAACATTCGCATCATACGATTGAATTAAAATTCTTGGAGGTCCTCCTCCACCTAAAGGTGATCTTGTGTTTGAATTAAAACAATTGCCTGATACATTGAAATATACTTATCTTGATGAAAAGAAGATATATCCTATTATTATTAGTGCTAACCTTTCAGAGCATGAACAAAAGAGATTACTAAACACTCTGAGGAAGCACCGTGCTACTATTAGATATACTCTTGATGATCTTAAGGGCATTAGTCCCACTCTATGTCAGCATAAAATTAATATGGATCCTCATGCTAAACAGTTGTCGATCATCAACGACGTTTAAATCCTAAGATGAGCAAGTGGTTAGAACTGAAATATTAAAGCTTCTAGAAGCAGGTATAATCTATCCCATATCTGATAGTAGATGGGTAAGTCCCGTTCATTGTGTCCCTAAGAAAGGAGGCATTATAGTTCTTCCTAATGATAAAAATGAACTAATCCCACAAAGAATTGTGACTGGCTTTAGGATGGTAATTGACTTTTGGAAATTAAACAAAGCTACTAGAAAAGATCATTACCCCTTGCCTCTCATTGATCAAATGCTAGAAATATTGTCAAAGCACACACACTTTTGCTTCCTTGATAGGTATTATGGTTTCTCTCAAATAGTTGTATCACAAGCCGATCAAGAGAAAACTACTTTCGCTTGTCCTTTTGGAACCTATGCTTATAGACGTATGCCTTTTGGTTTATGTAATGCACCCACTACCTCTTAAAGATGTATGACTGTCATATTCTCCGACTCTTGTGAAAAGATTGTTGAGGTTTCCATGGATGATTTTTCCATTACAAAACTTCTTTTGATGATTGCTTAAGCAACCTTGGTCAATTTTTTTAGAGATATGAAGAAACTAATCTTGTCTTGAATTGGGAGAAGTGCCACTTTATGGTTAATAATGAAGGTATTGTCTTAGGGCATAAATTTTTTGAACGGGGTATTGAAGTTGATAAAGCTGAAGTTGATGCAATTTATAAAATGCAATGTCCTAAAGATATTAAAGGTATAAGAAGTTCCCTCGGTCAGGCTAGTTTCTATAGGAGGTTTATTAAAGACTTCTCCAAAATTTCTAGGCCCCTTAGTAATTTCTACAAGGATGTCCCATTTGTTTCTGATGATGATTGTCTAGAAGCCTTTGAAACCCTTAAGAAAGCCTTAAATTCTGCACCTATTGTTCAACCCCCTAATTGGAACTTCCTTTCAAATGTGTGATGCTAGTGATTATGCTGTTGGGGCTATTATAGGACAAATAGCTGATAAGAAATTAACCTTTATCCATTATGCTAGTAAAACTCTAGACAGTGCTCAAAGAAATTATGCTACTACCGAGAAATAATTTTTAGCAGTTGTGTTTGCTTGTGATAAATTAAGATCTTACATTGTTGATTCTAAAGTGATTGTTCACATCGACCATGTTGCTACTAAATACCTTATGGAAAATAAAGATGCTAAACCTACACTCCCTGCCAAAAGGCAGATCATCCCTCCTCCAGAGCCCGGCGAGAGAGTGGTGTTTATCCTCCACTTCCTCCGCGGACTAGGGTTTCCTCTCCACCCTTTTGTCCGCGACCTCACATTCTATTATGGGCTAGATTTCCACAATCTAGCCCCAAATTCCTTCCTCCACATCTCGATGTTTATCGTCGTGTGCGAGGCGCTCCTCCGCATCCCCCCACTTCAGCTTATGGCTTAAGGTCTTCAATGTGAAGCCGAAGGTGAAGGAAATATGCCCTAGAGGCAATAATAAAGTTGTTATTTATATTCCCTTATATCATGATAAATGTTTATTATTCATGCTACAATTGTATTAACCGAAAACTTAGTACATGTGTGAATACATCGACAAACAGAGTGTCCCTGGTATGCCTCTACTTGACTAGCTCGTTAATCGAAGATGGTTAAGTTTCCAAGCCATAGATGTCGGTGTCAAAACCGGCGGATCTCGGGTAGGGGGTCCCAAACTGTGCGTCTAAGGTCGATGGTAACAGGAGACACAATGCTTACCCAGGTTCGGGCCCTCTCTATGGAGGTAATACCCTACATCCTGCTTGATTGATATTGATAAATACGAGTATTACAAGAGTTGATCTACCTCGAGATCGTAATGGCTAAACCCTAGAAGTCTAGCCTATATGACTATGGTAATGAATATCCCCTCTTCGGACTAAGTCCTCCGGTTTATATAGACACTGGGAGGGTCTAGGGTTACACAAGGTCGGTTACAAAGAAAGGATCTACATATCCGGTCGCCAAACTTGCCTACCACGCCAAGTAGAGTCCCATCCGCACACAGGTGCAGTCTTCGGTCTTCGTATCTTCACAGCCCATCAGTCCAGCCCATGGCTAACATGTCGGATGCCCGAGGAGCCCTTAGTCCAGGACTCCCTCAGTAGCCCCTGAACCTGGCTTCAATGATAAGGTATCGGACTCGTATATCTGTCTTCGACATTGCAAGGCGGGTTCCTCTTTCCGAACTCCAAGATAGTCTTCGAACGAAACAAACATGTCCGGATCTGCAACACACAGCCATAGGGAGTATAGTATTTCACGAATCCAATCTGCTGACAACTTTAGTAATGTGACATCATGCTTTCCCGGTCATTATTTCGAACCGTTTCCCGTCCCGCCGTTCCATGTTTCGGGGCGTGGATTTTATTGGCATGTCTTGTCGAAGCACAGATCGTGTCCCCTTATTGCGGGATTTTCATCAATATGAGCGTGGGTAACCGAACCGTCCTGCGGGGAAGATTCCTTAGGAATAGGCAGGTTCTTAGGCTTAGGAGGAGGCGTTCAATACCCACTGCCTTTATAAAGAAACCAAGGGCTGTCTTTTTTGTGCCAAACTTCTCCTCAGTCTTCCCAACCTTGAGTTCTAGCACCCAAGGTTCGACTTCATTGCCTCAAGCCTCCCCATCATGTCCGGACCCAGCCCTCAAGGCCGATGGGTAGCTTCCTCCGTTACAAAGGAGGATATTGCAAAGCTTCGGGCGGCCAGATACTTGACAGCGGAGATACACCACAGGCTTCCTGCTCAAGGACAGGTTATTCCGACCCCCAGATCTGGCGAGAGGGTTGTATTCATCTCCCACTTCCTCTGAGGGCTAGGGTTCGCTCTTCACCCCTTCGTCCGGGAGCTAATGTTTTATTACGGACTAGATTTTCATGATCTAGCCCCAGAGTCTTTCCTCCATGTCTCGGTGTTTATCATTACGTGCGAGGCCTTCCTCCGAATCCCCCTACACTTCGGCTTATGGCTCAAGACCTTCAGTGTGAAACCAAAGGTAGTCGACGGGGAACAGGTGGAGTGCGGCGGTGCTATAGTCAGCCAGCTCACCAACACACCTTCGCCAAAAGGCTCTTTTACCGAAACTTCCAATCAATGGCAGCGAGAGTAGTTTTACATAACGGAGGCCCGCAGCACCAAGTGGGTGGCTACACCCACATTCCGTCCTGGCCCACCATTACAGCTTGCATCATGGGCCAACAAGGGGCTGGATTGGGGATCAGTTGATCAAGTGCGGACTCTACAAAGCCGCATAAGAACCCTCCTCGAGACGGACATCGATCTTGTCAACGTGATTCAAGTAATGTTGATTCACTGAATCCTGCCGTGCCAGCATAGCCTCTCCGCATGTGGGAGTTTAATCCAGAAGGACCATGAACCCTCCAACACTTCTTCGGCATTACGCACAAAGGGATGTGGAAGTTGTTTTTCGGGAAACGAAAACATTGGCCGGCTACCACTAAGGACATAGGCCTCGACTGCAACCATCCGGATACCCCGGTAAGCACCGTGCTTACGAACACTTTGTTTTTAAGTATGCCGCAATACATTACTGAGCAAACTATCTCCTTCCAGGGCTGGATAAAGAAAGCGGAGCTGATTAGGTGTTCGGCCCCCCTTCGCGAAGGTTCAGCGGATCCTGTATTAACAAGGATGCTGGCCCCGGCACCATTCCAGATGCCTGTGAAGGAGGGCAAGGCGGAGAGGACCAAAGATGGCCTCCATCCTGAAGGAGTATCAAAGAGTGTGTCCGGAGGAATCAAGATTCCCTCGTCCGAAGACGAAAATGAAGGGGAAGTCAACGTCTCTTCCCCCCATGGAAAGAAAAGGGCCGCCTCCGAAGATTGGTAGGAAAGGGCTCCTAAGCGAGGCAAGATGCCTCTGACTGGTCGCCCGGACATGGAGGATGACGTCGTCGCGCAGTCCCGTGACGAGGATAAGCTTCCGGCCGAACCGTAAGTGAACCAGAGCGTTTTAAACACGTCCCGTTCCTTTCTGTAATGTCTAGAACATATGTTTTTTGTAGTTCGGCATGCAGTCAACAATCCTCTCCCTTAGGGGATCTTCTCCCGGAGATGATGGAAAGCGAGATGCTTCCACCGGTCTCTTCACCCAACAGGGCAGATGACCTCGAGGTGTCGTCACAGAGGGTCTCCCCTAATCAACAGGTGGTGAGTGGGACGACGAAGATACTACACGAAGGTGATACATCGGTAGCCCAGGGTCCAGGGACCAACAATGAAGGCCCTGAACAGTCCGGTCTACAGCCAGATACGAATAAACGGATCCCTTCAAAGGGAGGCCGTACTCCTACAGCAGCCTCCGGAGACCCAGAGGCACCAGATATATTGACGAACATGCTCCGGTAGGCGTCCGTCTCAGAGGAACATCGTACCTTGATGGGCACGGTTGTCCAGAAGGTCCTGTCCGTGAAAAGCGGATTGAATGAGGCCTTCGTGGGCCTACTAACAGGCTTCAAGGTTTGTGATGTAATGTTTTCAACTATATTTTATTCGAAGAGATGCACCTGTTTATAGGTAGTAGCCCCTGAGACTCGGGTTGGCTTCCCATGGGAGGCGAACGGAGGATTATAAGGACTAATATGATTAACTTGAACACAGGCTGCCTCCCCCCTGGCTACTTCCCAGACTACGAATATTGCCAAGCTGCAGCAGAAGCTTGATGTGGTCGGGGATGACATTGCGTTAATCAATATGCGTCTTGATAAGGCGCAAGGTATGTATTCAGGGCAGTCCCTGCACATACATTTTTGTTATAGAAGCACGACGCTGAAAGTTATATACTGGAATATGCATGGCTGCAGATGGTGCTGCCGCCGTTGAAATTCTTTAGGCGGAGCAGGCCTGGGCCAAGGAGCAGGCCCGTTTTAGTAATGTGGCTGCCGAAAATGCATCGGTTGAGTTAAAAGCCGAACAACCTGCTCGGCGCCAAGACGAGGAGAAGATATCCACGATGGCGCTCGAACTAACAAATGCTGCTAGCCGCTGTGAACTTCTTGAGAAGGAAAATGAAGCCAAAATGGTTGAACATGACAAGGCCTTACGAGAGGTGAGAGAAGCGCGGTCTGAATCCAGAGCAGCCCGTGAGAAGATCCGGCAAGCTGGGGAGATTGCGGCTAGTAAGTCCTTTTTATTACAAACTAAGTTCGGCGATCCAAATTATGCTTAGCGTAACCAAGTGTGGAGTTTTCCAAACGTGTTTTCGGACCTGCCGAAGAGTTCCTCCGATGCGGCTTAGTTTTACCAAGCGCAAGAGGGGTATGCAAGGAAGAATCTTTTTTGGTCACAGTTCAGCGTATCAAAACGCCCTCTGCTACTGAATGAACAGATCTCCCAATGGGCCGAGCTTCACAGGATATTCGGTGCTACCATGAAGAACGTCATACTTCAGTTGTGGCCGACTGAGCCGATTCCGAGTAGCTATTTTGGCTTGGTGCGGCAACTTGCTGATGTGGTGCCACGTATCAACGCTGCAAAGCGGTCGGCGTGCATTGAAGGTGCACGGATGGCCTTTGCCCGAGTCAAGACATACTGGGGGAAGATGAAGGTCGTCGATGTTGCAGCGCATCGTCCACCCAAGGGCAAGGACCATCACGCACCAAAGAATTACTTTGAGGACGTCTTAGAGGCTTCCCACTTGATAGAGGGTCAATGTTCGAAAGGCATAATTTTCGAGTGACTTCTTTACGAATTGTAAAATACAATTGTTATAATCAGTCTATATTTTGATTTTGCCTAAAGGCTTTTTGTTCCTCCTGTGCGGCCGTTTGTATATGATCTGAAAGTTTTCTAGTCGTCAACTTCAGCCCCCTCGTAGGAAGTACGGGGGTGTTCGAAAAAGCATCTGATCACTCTTGACCCAACATCTTGGTCTGTGAAGGAGGTGTCATTGTGGCGAACCAGGCAACCAGACTATAGGGCGTTAACACTTTCACTTAGCCATAGGAGTTTTATGGTGGGTCTATGACATAGCTCCTGGTATGTATGCGGCTTATTCATATGATGCGTTTACATATTTAACTGGAAAGAGGTCCTTCGTGTGACATGGAGGAATTGCTAAAGATTCTGATAAGTCATCGAGTGGTTGACCAGCTCTCGCCGCATCATGACAGTCAGTTTTCGGCTTTCTCTACTGAGGTGCTTAACCAGGTGAACCGGAAGCACAGTCGCAGTAGTTCTCCCTTTACTACCCTAGCCGATAGAGCAGAACTTAGGATAGCAAGCACAGGAGCCGGGAAGCCAACTATTGACCCAAGACATGATTCAGAGCTGATGCATATAAGGCCAAACTCATGACGCTGAAGTACGCTATAGAGCTGTTCGGACTTGTCGGCAACTCGCTTGTTCCCATACCGAGCCCCTGGCAAGTTATGCTGAGGTGTATGTTTGAAACAACCGTAGGGGCAAAACTCGGTCCTTTAGAAAAG
This sequence comes from Triticum dicoccoides, assembly GCF_002162155.2. Taxonomy (NCBI): domain Eukaryota; kingdom Viridiplantae; phylum Streptophyta; class Magnoliopsida; order Poales; family Poaceae; genus Triticum; species Triticum dicoccoides. Next base: position 180,709,348 of record NC_041384.1, read on the forward strand.
AATGGATTATCTTTACTGGGATCAGAGTGATGTGCCAATTGTGTATATAGATAACAAAGCCGCAACCCCGACTATTTGATATGCCCGGGGTCGAAGGCGGAGGAAAAAGGCACTTTACAGGCTCGAAATAGAGAGTGCGGTCTACAAAAAGTAATTTGGACTTCCTGTCGCACGTCTGTGCCGCCTGTCCTCGGTGAAGGGACTCCTTGACGGAAATAGCCCTATAGGTGAGTGTACGGATCCGAACTCCGTTGGAGTCGGTTTTAGATGTTCCTCCTTTGCGCCACCTGTTTTTAAGAGATAATGAAGAAAGAAAAAGGAAAGTAGATATAAATGTAATGGGAGTGCTTGAAGGCTTGTCCGTATTGTGCTTCCGCCGATGCCCATGGCATCTTAAGTGTGTAGTTATGTATGCATGGTACAGATTGAGCGGGTATATGAGGTGGGCGACGGAAGCCGAACTGCTATTTCTGCTCTGGGATTGATCGATCGTCGAGGGGAAATTGCTTCTGACCTCCGGTATTTGGTTGGGGAACTCTCCATCGTCCCTATCGCCTGGCGGCCTCCTCCCCTTGTGTTCGGTGTTGAGCTTGCCGGCCTGCTTGAAAACCCAACAACTTCTGTTGGTATGATTAGCTGGTTTATCAGGATGCCCGTGAATCTGGCAGGGTCGGTCCAATATCCTGTCTAGGTTGGATGGTCCGTCTTGGTTCGCCTTGAATGGCTTTTTCCATTGACCGGGTTTGGGATTGCTGAATCCGGCGATGACCTTTGTGTTTTCTTCGTTGTGGCTTGCCATTGCCGTCTCGTATTTCAGAAGTGCCCGACCGCTGGCGCTGTTGTTTCTATGAGCGAGCCAGCTGTCTTCTCCCGTGCAAAAGCGAGTCATTAGAGCGGTAAGGGCTGTCATGGATATAGTTCCTTCTTGACCGAGGTGGCGTGCAAGCCATTCATCCCGGACGCTGTGTTTGAAGGCCGCAAGGGCTTCCGCGTCCGGATAGTCGATGATTTGGTTCTTTTTAACTAAGAACGTAGTCCAGAGCTTCCTGGCTGACTCTCCGGGATGCTGGACAATGTGACTTAAGTCATCGATGTCCGGTGGCCGGACATATGTTCCTTGGAAGTTGTCGCGAAAGGCGTCTTCCAAATCTTCCCAGCAGCCAATAGAATTTTCCGGCAGACTGTTTAACCAGTACCGAGATGGTCCTTTGAGTTTTAGTGGTAGGTATTTGATGGCATGAAGGTCATCTCCGCGGGCCATGTGGATATGGAGGAGGAAGTCCTCGATCCATACCGCGGGATCCGTTGTTCCGTCGTATGATTCGATATTCATGGGTTTGAACCCTTCTGGGAATTCATGCTCCATTACTTCGTCTGTGAAGCAAAGAGGGTGTGCGGCGCCTCCATGTTGGGCCACACTGCGACGTACCTCCGATGGAGTCCATTTGCGGTTTTCGGCCCGGGCGTGGCTAGGTTTGTCACGTCCGAATACGTAGCCGTCGTCGTGTGTCGAGGCATGTCCTCATGATCCGTAGATCGATCTTGCGTGTCCTGCTCTACTATCCAAGTCCTATTGGAGGTAGCATGTACAACCCTGAGCTGTTTTATTCTTGCCTTTACGGTGAGGTGGGGCGGTCTGGTGTTCGGCTTGAGTTGCCGCTTTATCCAGACCGAGTTGTGGTCGACTTGCCGCATTGTGCGATGATGGTACGGGCTCCAGCGCCTTGTCATCGCACTGAGGTAGCCATCGATGCTTCAGGTAGCTTTTGGCTGGGCCACTAAGGCTGTATTCTTCGACGGCCAGGACTTCGGTCCATATATTATTGAGCAGTTCTCGATCCGCTTGAAGCTACAGCTGCTTCTTTCTCAGGCTCCTTAAAGTGGCTATTAGCCGGTGTTTGAAGCGCTCTTGCTCGAGAGGTTCCTCAGGCATGATGAAATCCTCGTTGCCGAGGCTCTCCTCTTCCTCGGAGAGCGGAAGGTAATTACTGTCCTCTGAGTCTCCGTGTATGGCCTGTTCATCAGGGCTAATTTGCCCATTTTCCCGTTCCCCCTGTTCGGAGGTTACCTTGACGGGGTCTTCATTATTTTTGGCATCGTCTGAAGCATTATATTTTCCGGTGCCCGTACTGCAGTCTTTGGAATTATGTGACTTAGAGCGGCGTCGAGGAAGCTGGTGCTTGGGCTGTTTCTTAGGAGGTTTACCCTCAACTGGATCCTCTTTGCCATCGTTGTTTGTTTTTTCAGGCGTGTCCACCATGTATATGTCGTAAAAGGAAGTGGTCGTCTGTCGTCCAGTGAAAGGCAGGTTTTGGCCTTGCTCCTTGTCGGCATCGTCGTCCATACTAGCGATGTCTTCGGAGCCATAGTCAAGCATGTAGGTTAAATACTAGATAGTGGCTATGAAGTGGGAAGCAAAATTCCCCATCATCAGCCTCTAGTTCGAACCGTACATAGTTCGGCTGTGAGTCCCCTGCCAAGGACAAGTTCTTTAATGAGCTTAGCACGTCGCCCAAGGGTGAGTGCTGGAAGATGTCCGCGGCCTGAACTCGAAGATCGATAAACGATCAAGTTCGGCATCCGTGGACTCACATGGTTCGGAACTTACATCCGCAGACGAGTCCGGGGATCCGGTGATAAGAATATTGTGTGAGTTTATGTCCATGTGCGGCTCCAACGTCGGGGAATCTATGGCCTCTATGGTGGGCTTGAACCTCCAGTCCTTAGATGGCGCCGCATGCTCCGGATCTAAGGCCAGAGAAGTTACAGGAGCTATCTCCTAGATATGGTCCGATGAGAGATTTTGGTCATGTTCATTGAGGTGACAAGGAGCGATCACCACGGTCTCGAATCCAGCGAAGATCATATCTCCATCGATGTCCGCAACGTAGTTCAAACTCCCAAATTTGACCTGATGGCCAGGGGCGTAGCTATCAATCTGCTCCAGGTGGCCAAACGAGTTAGCCCGCAGTGTGAAGCCGCCGAACACGAAGATCTGTCCGGGGAGGAAGGTTTCTCCTTGGACAACGTCACTATCAATGATTGAAGGGGCCATCAAACATTTCGTCGATGGCACAGTGGAACTCTCAATGAAAGCACCAATGTCGGTGTCAAAACCAGTGGATCTCGGGTAGGGGGTCCCGAACTATGCCTCTAAGGTTGATGGTAACAGGAGACAGGGGACACGATGTTTACCTAGGTTCGGGCCCTCTCTATGGAGGTAATACCCTACATCCTGCTTGATTGATATTGATAAATACGAGTATTACGAGAGTTGATCTACTTCGAGATCATAATGGCTAAACCCTAGAAGTCTAGCCTATATGACTATGGTAATGAATATCCCCTCTTCGGACTAAGTCCTCTGGTTTATATAGACAACAGGAGGATCTAGGGTTACACAAGGTCGGCTACAAAGAAAGGAATCTACATATCCGGTCGCCAAGCTTGCCTTCCACGCCAAGCAGAGGCCTATCCGGACACGGTGCAATCTTCGGTCTTCTTATCTTCACAGCCCATCAGTCCGGCCCATGGCTAACAGGCCGGACGCCTGAGGACCCCTTAGTCCAGGACTCCCTCAATAGACATGTATTGGCATTGGATGAACGGGATCACATCATTAGATAATGATGTGATGGACAAGACCAATTCTTTAGCTTAGCACTATGATCGTTGCGTTAATTGCTATTGCTTTCTTCATGACTTATACATGTTCCTATGACTATGAGATTATGCAACTCCTGAATACCGGAGGAACACTTAGTGTGCTATCAAACGTCACAACATAATTGGGTGATTATAAAGATGTTGTACAGGTGTCTTCGATGGTGTTTGTTGAGTTGGGATAGATCGAGATTAGGATTTTTACTCCAATTGTCGGAGAGGTATCTCTGGGCCCTCTCGGTAATGCACATCACTATAAGCCTTGCAAGCAATGTCACTAATGAGTTAGTTGCAGGATGATGCATTATGGAACGAGTAAAGAGACTTGCCGGTAACGAGATTGAACTAGGTATGATGATACCGATGATCGAATCTCGGGAAAGTAACATACTGATGACAAAGGGAACAAAGAATATTGTTGTGCGGTTTGACCGATAAAGATCTTCGTAGAACATGTAGGAGCCAATATGAGCATCCAGGTTCCGCTATTGGTTATTGACCGGGGATGTGTCTCGGTCATGTCTACAGAGTTCTCAAACCCGTAGGGTCCACACGCTTAACGTTCGACGACAATTTGTATTATGAGTTATGTGATTTGATGATCGAAGTTTGTTCGGAGTCCCAGATGAGATCACGGACATGATGAGGAGTCTCGAAATGGTCAAGACATAAAGATCGATATATTGGAAGGCTATATTCAGACATCACAAAGGTTCTGAGTGGTTCTGGAATTTTTTGGAGTACTGGAGAGTTAGGTGAATTTGCCGGGGGAAGTATTGGGCCACAAGGGGAGGCCGCGCCCCCATGGGCAGGTCCGAATTGGACTAGGGAGGGGCGGCACCCCCTCTCACTACTAGAAAAAGGGCTGCTAGTGGCGCACCTGTTTTCGCTACTAATGGCGCACTACAGGTGCGCCACTAGCACCACACCATTAGATTTGTGCCATTAGTATCTGGTATACTAATGGCGCACCACGCACGAGTGCGCCATTAGTAGCAATTTTTTTCAATTTTTTTATAAAAAAAATTCAAATTTCTTATTTATTTTTCTTTAATTTCGGGTCACTATGGCTTAATCTCGGGTTAATATGCTTAATCTCAGGTCAAATCGCACTCTGTGGTCAAACGTCCCGGAAGGTCACCCATCCTCACACTACTCCAGCCCGAGCACGCTTAACTTCGTAGTTCTATCCATCCCCAACACCACCTTACTTCACAGGAAATTGTTGATACATCTATCATATCAATCCTATTAAACCTTGCTGATGTCTAGGACTTAGTTCATGAGTATGATGAAATTTTGAAAAAATATTTCAAACTTCCCGGTCATATTACGTATCATATTTTGAAAAACAATTCAATTTTTTTAAACCAATTTTTTTCTGTTATTAGTGGTGCACCTAGCATACGGTGCGCCACTAGTAAGTTTTAAATTTTTTGAATTTTTTTGCCCCCGGATCTTAAAAGCCCCGTAACTTTTTTCTGTTAGGTTTTTGGGGATTTTTCATATAGATAACTTTTTAATCCGAGTTCGTATGCAAAAGTTATGACCATTTTACAAATTCTAGAGAGATTTTGCAAATAAAGAACAAATTCATATTTGTAAATTTTCCCAACAACTAGACCACATATCACATGGGAAACTTATTTTCTTTTATTTTTTTGACATTTCCATCAATTTCTTTTATTTTTTTAAACTGAAAAGGCAGTCCACAGGAGGGGGTGCATTCGGTGGAAGTTTTGGGCCAAGGTAGTAATGGCGCACCACACCCACGGTGCGCCATTACTAGTTTTGAAAAAAAAACAAATTCTGAATTTTTTTGAAGAAAACTTAGTAATGGCGCACCAGTTGAAAAAAACAAATTCTAACTAGTAATGGCGCACTGTCCACTAGTGCGCCATTACTAGTTTTGAAAAAATAAATAAAAATTTTTGAAAAAAATTGAATTTTTTTTACTAGTGGCGCACCGTGGATGTGATGCGCCATTACTAGTTTAACTAGTAATGGCGCACTATTCACTGGTGCGCCATTACTAGTTTTGAAAAAAAATGAAAAAATTTTTGTTACTAATGGCACACCATGGATGTGGTGCGCCATTAGTATTTGGACACTAATGGCGCACCTAGACATGGTGCGCCATTAGTATATACTAATGGCGCACCACATGTCTGGTACACCATTAGTGGCCATATCATCTATAGCCCTTTTCCTAGTAGTGCCTCTTTCCTTCTCCCTCTCCTCTCCTTCCTTCTTCTCCTACTTGGACTAGGAAAGGGGGAAACCTACTCTTACTAGGAGTAGGAATCCCCCTTTGGGCGTGCCCCTTGTGGCCGGCCCTCCTCCTCCTCCCCTCCTTTATACACGGGAGAGGAGGGCACCTCATAGACACGCAAGTTGATCTTTAACCATGTCTGGTGCACCCCTCCACAATTTTCCACCTCGGTCATATTGTCGTAGTGCTTAGGCGAAGCCCTGCGCCATTAACTTCATCATCACCGTCACCACGCCGCCGTGTTGACGAAACTCTCCCTCGATGTCGGTGTCAAAACCGGCGGATCTCCGGTAGGGGGTCCCAAACTGTGCGTCTAAGGCGGATGGTAACAGGAAGCAGGGTACACGATGTTTTACCCAGGTTCGGTCCCTCTTCATGGAGGTAAAACCCTACGTCCTGCTTGATTTATTCTTGATGATATGAGTATTACAAGAGTTGATCTACCACGAGATCGGAGAGGCTAAACCCTAGAAGCTAGCCTATGGTATGATTGTATGTTGTCCTACGGACTAAAACCCTCCGGTTTATATAGACACCGGAGAGGTCTAGGGTTACATAAGGTCGGTTACAAATGAGGAGATATACATATCCGTATTGCCTAGCTTGCCTTCCACGCCAAGTAGAGTCCCATCCGGACACGACACGAAGTCTTCAATCTTGTATCTTCATAGTCCAACAGTCCGGCCAAAGGATATAATCCGGCTGTCCGGATACCCCCTAATCCAGGACTCCCTCAGTAGCCCCTCAACCAGGCTTCAATGACAACGAGTCCGGCGCGCAGTATTGTCTTCGGCATTGCAAGGTGGGTTCCTCCTCCGAATACACCACGGAAGAATTTGAATACAAAGATAGTGTCCGACCCTGCAAAATAAGTTCCACATACCACCGTAGAGAGAATAATATTTCCACAAATCCAATCTGCTAACATGTGTGGGCAACATGACATTATGCCATGGCCTGGTGATTATTCGAACCGTTTCCTTTAACTAGCCCCGCACATAATGCGAGGCAGTTTTTTGACACGTCTTGTCAAAGCAGAGATCGTGTCCCCATTATTATGGGATTCTCATCAATACGGGCATGAGTAACCCAACTACGCCATTGATTACGGCGCTTGGGGGATAAGCGAGTTTTACCAGGCTGGTGGGGGCGCATAGTTTCGGCCGCCCTTATAAAGGGACAAGGTTTAAACTTTTTCTACCCACGCCTTCTTCCTCCTTGCTCATTCATTCTTGCGCACTCGAGCTCCAACGCCCAAGCCCACATCCTTCCCCTCAACCTTCTCCAATCATGTCCGGAGCGGGAGGCAAATGGATGGCTTCCACCGTTACGGAGGGACACATCAAGAAGCTGCGCGGAGCCGGATACTTGGCCGCGAATATCGTGCATCGGCTGCCCGCTGCGGGGCAGATCATTCCTACCCCTGAACCTCACGAGAGGGTAGTCTTCCTCCACCACTTCCTCCGCGGACTGGGGTTTCCCCTCCATCCATTCGTCTGTGGTCTCATGTTCTACTACGGGCTTAACTTCCATCATCTAGCCCCGAACTTCATCCTCAACATTTCGGCGTTCATCGTCGTGTGTGCGGCTTTCCTCCACATCCGGCCCCACTTCGGCATGTGGTTAAAGACCTCCAATATCAAGCCGAAGGTGGAGGGCGGCCAACAAGAAGAATGCGGCAGAGCCATGGTGGGCAAGATGCCCAACGTTATATGGCTTGAAGGCTCCTTCATGGAGACCATAGAGGGGTGGCAGTCGGCATGGTTCTACATAACCGAGCCGCGCGACGCCAAATGGGCGAATGCCCCCAAGTTTCGATCCGGAATCCCCACGCGGCTCACCTCTTGGAAAGAGAAGGGCCTATCCTGTTGTCCATTGGTGGAGCTGGACGGACTCCAGAAATGTATCCGGAATATGGTAGGCAAGAAGCTCAAGCTTGTCAACATAGTCCAAGTCATGCTCATTCACCGGATCCTCCCGTGCCAACAATGGGTGTCGGTGTCAAAACCGGCGGATCTCGGGTAGGGGGTCCCAAACTGTGCGTCTAGGATCGATGGTAACAGGAGGCAGGGGACACGATGTTTACCCAGGTACGGGCCCTCTTGATGGAGGTAATACCCTATGTCCTACTTGATTGATATTGATGATATGAGTATTACAAGAGTTGATCTACCACGAGATCGTAGAGGCTAAAACCCTAGAAGCTAGCCTATGGTATGATTGTTGTATATATTTTATCGACTAACCTGGCCTCGGTTTATATAATGCACTAGAGGCCTAGGATAACAAGATTCCTAGCCGAATACGCCGGCGGGGAGAAGTCCTTCTCTTGATCGCCAAGTATTGTGGAATCTTCCTTGTATGCGGCAGCTGTCTGAACTGGCCCGTGAGTATACGGCCATGGGGGTCCTCGACCCAATCTAACAGATCGGGAGATGACGTGGTGAGTACCGCCTAGTCCAGGACACCGTCAGTAGCCCCCTGAACCGGTCTTCAAGTTAGGGACGCTCCTCGACTCTTCGGACTGTTCTTCATCTTCGGTTGTTGGTCTTGAAAACTGGTTCAACAAATCTTCTCATCTTCGATCTTGACGATCGCCGAAATGCATTCGACGAGTTTACACGTCGGGTATCCGAGGAGCCCCTTTAAGTTTCCGGCCTTTATCAATGCCTTGTTATTCTTATGCCACACCTCGGGTTTGAAGTTGTTCCCGGGAGGCAGTGTCCTCTAGCATCCGAGCTCCAACGCCGGACTGCATTCGAGGTATCTTTTGCAGCCGAGCACCAACGCCGGACCGCTTTCCGAGCTCCAACGCCAGAATGTATCCGAGCTCCAACGCCGGACTATGTCCAACTATATCCGGGCTCCAACGCCGGACTATATCCGAGGTGTCATATCACCTTGGTTCAAAAAAGTTGAAGGAGTTTAGCCGAGCTTAATGCTAGAAATGCCCTCTATGGAACCAGCCACTAGCGCCCGAGCTTTATGCCAGATTGCTTCCGAGGTGGTGCACCACCCCGACTGTGGGCCGATTTTTTGTCAATATTTTTGATTGGTGCAATTTATTCTCTGCCGAGATATATAGCCAGTAGCCCTCAAGGTGTGTATCGGTTTAAAACCCGAGATGCACCTGAAGGATGACGTAAGACCGCTGATCCCAATAGCCGCTGAGACTCAAGTTGATTTGCAAAATCGTCCTGAGGATCAAGTCCTAGCTTGGCAGAATACTTCGGGACACAAAAAGCAGCGTGCGCAGCCCTCAAGACTCAGGTTGGGTGCGGCCGACCAACTTGAGGATGAAAATCTCCTCAGAAACTGTATTACACTTAAAATTTTCTGCATTGGACAGGCAATGCAGTAGCCCCTGAGACACTGGTCGGGTGGCAACACCAGATCAGGGGATCGATTTGCCCCTTTAATATTTGTAAATAATAAGCCCGAAGCCCAGTAGCCCCGAGCCTTAATGCGGGCACGGGTGGCCGAATTAAGGATCGATATCCATAGTAAAATCACAAATTATGTGTAATGACTCTATGTATCCAAGTACTTTACGTCATTAATGCTTGGATCCGCATTGTACAAAACTTTGTTGACCGACCATCGGCTTCCACCTCCTCGGCCAGTAGCCGAGGAGTGTTTGTCCTACTTTATAAAGCCTTTATGAGGGCAAAGATTTACGACAAACAAGGCAATCTGGCCATACAGTTTTATAAAAAAAGGTACGTAGAGAGATATGTTATATAACTCTTTAACATAAGAAATGTCTTCCAAAGAAAATAGTCCTGCTATCGGTTCCTTTCTTTGGATTGTCATGCTAAGCATGATCATGAAACCTCGGCTCTAATGTAAGAGTAAATATCGAGGATTTAGTTTGGGAGGCCAGTTAATAGCCCCCGATAGTGTTCGGTGATAGTAGAGGTCAAGCCATAAACACTTCGGCCAATGTTATGAATGGCCCGTCATTTAACACAGTCATCGGATTGCTGACCAGTTTACGCTTATTGTGATAGTCAGTTATCGGCTTTCTCCACTCAGGTGCTTAACCATGTGAGCTAGAAGCACAATCATAGTGGTTCTCCCTTTGCACACCTAGCCGAACAAAAGCTGAACGTAGGAGGCATGCGCAGGAGCCGGGAAACCCAACTATTGACCGAAGACACAATTCGAAACTGATGCATATGTAGCAATATCCGAGATTGTTTTTGCCGAATCTCTAAAGGTGTCCGGCGTTGCACTGTGAGACTTGTGCTGAAAACACACAAATAGTTTGAAAGTGCCATAATGCTTGGAAAATCAAAAAATGTCAGTAAAAACTTGACGTCCAAACAAGATCAAGTGTTCGGTGCTAATCCGAAAATTGGTCTTAGAAAAAAAAGAGTGCTTCTGTCATCCTATCTCAAGACTTCAAGCGGGTCAGCCTACGGCTTCAACCTCCTATCCCGAAGGCGGAGTACTTCTCATTAGGCCAGTTTAGCAAACTAAACTCTAGCGGCTTTGAGAGAGAAATTAGGCTCCCCGGCTAGTGCCCACACACTCGTGTTGAAAAAAGGAGTGATGAATAATAATAGTAATAGAAACTTTGCAACAACTAAGAAGAAGAACACTTATTATAAAATGGCTCATAAAATTTAAGAGCCCCCCAAGTGACTTGGGTAAAAGAATTTTGTGTATAATGATTGTATGTACCGAAGTACTAATATCATATCTTTGTTCACCCGAACTTTAAACGCGTCTTAACCGACCATCGGCTTCTCCCTCTTCGGTCAAGGACCGAAAAGTGTTATGTACTCCACCTGTCGAGAATATCGACAGTGTTTCCGATAACCAGGCAACCGGGCCATAAGGCTGTAACATACAAAGCGCATTCAGGGAACTTATGCTATATTATAGAAGAAGTGTAAGAAGCACCTTCGAAGAAAATAGTACCCCCACCGATACCTTTCTTCGGTGCTCATTATTACTATGAGACTTGTGCAATAGATTTTTTGTACTCATGAGTTACGTTGTGTGCCGACCATGATTGAAAACAATAAGAGCGCTAGCTTTCGGCTTCACCCAGTCTGAGGTCAGAGCTCGAAGGACCCGGTCATGACAATCGCAGAGGTGCTCCCTTTACTCCCTAGCCAAATAATCGGGAACGTATGGGTAAGCACAGGAGCCAGGCAACCCAGCTTACAAATCGCTTAAGTCAATATGGTGCATATTGTGGTGTAATACACGAACAAGGAATGAAGTTGTACAAGTATAATCATATGCAAGAGGAAAAACTTCATAAAGGAAGCCCCCAAGTAAACTGGGTATCTAAATTTGTGCGTCACACACAAAGTTTGGACAAGGAAATTTTTTACAAGCAACTTTTTTCCAAAAAAGTATAATGCTTGGTCAAACCGAACACAAGTTAAAAAATTTAAAACTTCGAGCATGAAGGCAACTTAGCTGGGTAATGTGTTCGGTATTAATGACGCAGTCCGAGCTTGATGCGGGACAAGGTTCCATCCCCCAAGCCGGTCCCGAGGTGGCGGAGCAAAGAGCTCGGCACTCCGAAGTGGTGACATAGCACGGTCAATGCAGGCTGGCAGAGTGATGCCGAAGTCCCTGGCATGGGGTAATGAAGTGTTGACGAAGCCCCCCGTCCAGCCGAGGTGACGTGGTATGTCAGTACGCCGAGTTGACAATACTGCCCAATCTGGATCATTTTCCTGTGCACAAAAAATAGTGCAAACCGGGGATAATAGTAATAATAATAATTAAAAAAATCATTGCATAATAAATAATTTATGCAAAGTGAGTAATAAAAGAAATATGGCCTGGCGCCAAAGTCAATGTCGATGCAGGGCGTCGGCGTGATGCGGTAAAGGCGTGGCAAAGCCTGAATTCACAAGTCGGTCCGAGTTCCGTATGCGGCGTTCGCCGGACTATGTACGGAGACTGACCCAACCACCATGCGACCGTCGTTAATGTGGTCACCATTTGATAGACCTGTGTACATATGATGGACAAACCAGAGTAATAATTCCTTGGGAAAAATGAACCCAAACAAGCAAAAAATACTAGGATTAATAGCACCTAGTTTACTTGTTGTAGCAATCCGAAGGAAGGTGATTCCCAAAATTGAGACTCGGTCCGCACACCCATTGCCGAATGGGCGATAAAACGACGGCATGGCAATGCTGGCAAAGGATGGCTTGCCGAGGCAAAGCCCTCGGTCCAGCTAATCGTGACGAAGCTGGTCGGCTGATGACGCCAAAGTCACCGGAGTAGGTTGATGAAGAGATGATGAAGCCCCCGGTCCAGCCGAGATGTCGAAGCCTCGATGTCAGCCGATGAGTCGAAGTAGGTCGGCGTGATGGACACCAGCTTGAAGAAGCAATAGTGCGTCCCTGCTGATGCAGGTCGTGACATGGTCAATGCCGGCTTGATGAAGTGACCGTGTAGCGATGCCGGTATGCCCGCTCTGTGTAATCCGTGGGGCGGCGATTTTGGTGATGATTTATCCTTCGCGATGCCGGACTCTTGTTCGGCTTACCGAGATGATGATCCGAAGAAGTTGATCTCGGCTCAACAAAGTGATGACGTGTCTAGCGCACGTCGGCGGCCTTGGAGCAATATTGCCGGACTGGTTTGACACCAGCATGATGATGAAGACGACCTCAGAGGAGGCTTAAAATTTTATGGGCACATGTTTAAAAACGACGCATAATACCTTAGAAGAAAATTCCTTTTAAAAAGGTTGTCAAATATCGCGTTCCTAAAGAAACATGAATTCGGGTCGGATCCGTATTCGCGTAGAAAACAGATCCGAAAATTGGTCCACTCATCGGAAGGTTCCCGGAGTTTGAACGGTCGGATCGAGCTGAAATTTGGAGGGGTGGTAGATATGGGAATTCCGCAGTATATGAACGGTTGGATCTTCCAAAGGACCTCCGAGGTGGGCTCTGGAGACCACGCCTAAACTCATCTAGATTCCCATCCAGATTTGACAGGGCTCCGGTATATCGTAGATTGTCGGAGATTCCTCCATCGGAACTCGATGAAATTTTGCATGGCTGTTGTAGACGTAATTCCGCACTATTCCACTGAAGCAATCGTCAAACCGACGCTATAGGAGGTGGTGATGGCGAATACAACTTCGTTGTCCACGAAAACAGCACGGCCGCCCGAGGGCAATGTTGACGTTGAGCCCTCGAGCTCCATGGATGACTCCTCTATGATCATGATAGAGATCGGAGTTGATGTTGAAGAAGGCCCCCGTCCGAACATGACGATCGGAGATGGAACACGGTCCTCGGTCGAGCCAAGGTGACCAATCGAGCCGGCGCCGAAGATGCCGGCGTCGCAGTTGACCTGCGGGCGAGCCATTGATCCTTTTGCCGGTCACATAGTGGAACTCTCAATAAAAGCACCAATGTCGGTGTCAAAACCGACGGATCTCGGGTAGGGGGTCCCGAACTGTGCGTCTAGGATCGATGGTAACAGGAGGCAGGGGACACGATGTTTACCCAGGTTCGGGCCCTCTTGATGGAGGTAATACCCTACGTCCTGATTGATTGATACTGATGATATGAGTATTACAAGAGTTGATCTACCACGAGATCGTAGAGGCTAAACCCTAGAAGCTAGCCTATGGTATGATTGTTGTATATATTTTATCGACCAGCCTGGCCTCGGTTTATATAATGCACCAGAGGCCTATGATAACAAGTCCTAGCCGAATACGCCGGTGGGGAGAAGTCCTTGTCTTGATCGCCAAGTCTTGTGGATTCTTCCTTGTATGCAGCAGCTGTCCGAACTGGCCCATGAGTATCCAGAATATGGCAGGCAAGAAGCTCAAGCTTGTCAACATAGTCCAGGTCATGCTCATCCACCGGATCCTCCCGTGCCAACAACGGGATTTCAACTTGTGGGAGTTCGACCCGGCCCAGCACTAGACTCTGAGCGAGATCATCATCACGATGCATCAGGACGTCTGGAGGGTGTTGTTCAAGGGCGCCTAGGTCCCTCCCTCTCTCACCGAGGACCGCGGGCAAAGCGCGAAGCGTCGAGCGCATTCGGTGAGTTCTATACATCCGGTAGGATATTTATTTTCCCTAGCTTAATCATGTGCGGAGTCTGAGCTCCATGCCTTTGACTGGACTGGGTGGAGACGTCGGGGCAGATTAACTATCTGGCCCCTCTACGCAAAGACACTGCGGATGCTCTTCTGACAAAGATGCTGACTCCGGCTCCTTACAAGGTGTCGGAGAAGACCAAGAAGGCCAAGGGAACCCGAAAGACTTCCCGACGCCAGGTGTTATCGGACGCGCGACGCACTCCTCCCCCGCAGACGAGGAGGAGGATGAAGATACTCCCCCTCCAGTCGGGGGAGACAAGAAAAGGAAGGCCGCCCCAACCGGGGGGCCGAAGGGTCCAAGAAGGGAACGACTCTCCTTCCGGACTACTCTACCACCGCCGCGGAAGGTTAAGACGAGTGGCTGCTCAGGGCCAAGCCCCTGGTAAAGTCGTAAGTATTCGGATGCCAGAGTAACTCATAGAATTCATTTGTCACACTGTTTCTTCTAATGCCGAATTATGATTATGCAGACCGCCACGAGCCCGTATCGACGTATCGTCAGACGGCTCCCTGGGCTCGTCGGATATGGATAGCGATCCACTTCCGACCACCACCTCCCCCTGGCCTATGGACAACGCCGAGGTATTGTCTCAAGAGGCACCGGGTCGAGGGGAGACAGTCCCGGAGGCGCCTCAAGGCGACCTTCCAGACTCCGGGAGCAGAGGGAGCAAGGCTCCCGAGGGCTCCGAGTTCGGCCCTCAGCCGAACACCGCACCAGAACCCCCAGTGGTTCCGGACTCAGACAGGCGGCCTCCTTCTAAAACGGGCAAGACGCCTGTGCCGGTGACCTTTGTCCATCCAGAGGCACCAGACAGTCTGCTGGGAGCGCTTCGCAGCGCTTCCATCGACGAAGAGCACCACACTATTATGAGTGCGGTGGTCCAGAAGGTTCAGTCTGCCAAGAGCGGACTGACTGAAGCCTGTGCCAGCCTTCTAATAGGCTTTGAGGTAAGTTTATAGGAGAAATATTACCGCATAGACAGTAGCCCCTGATGCTCTGTTCGATGTTCACAAAGAAAAGCCGAACAGTGGATCAAACAATATCGCAGGAGTCTAATATAAGTTTGTCTATATGCGTATGCAGGCTTTGCTCCTGGCCTCTGCCGCACTGACTGCGGAGGTCTCCACACTGAAGTAGGACCTCGAATGGTCCAAGAAAGATCTCGGCCTTGCCAAGAGGCACCTCGAGGAGAACAAAGGTAAGTAGTACCTAGTCTATGGATATATATATATATATAAAGAATGTGATTGCAAAATGACAGGATCATCGTAAATTTGCCAGGGGCCACGACCGAGGTGGCGACCCTGAAGCAAGCGCTATCCAAGGCCGAAAACGAAGCGGCCAAGGAGCGCACCGAGCAGGAAAGGCATGAGGCATGGGTGGGCGAGGTGCGGAAAGAGCTCCACACTCTCGTGACGAAGCACGAGGCGTTGGAGCTTGACTTGAAGATGCGAGAGTCCGAGCTTGCCACCGCCCATGAAAGTGCAAAGAGTGCCAAGGTCGAAGCACGAAAGGCCCTCCAGGAGATTGATGCGATGAAGAAGATAGCGGCGGGTAAGGCATTCTATATGCAAAGCAAGCATGTGAAAGTAAATTACCTATTACTTACCCAAATCCGAGCTCTCCAGGAGCATTCGCAGATTTGCCCCGCAGCGTGTCGGATGCCGCACACTTTTACCAGGCCGAAGAGGGAAGCTCAACGGAGAGCTATTCTGGTCTCAGTATACTGGGACCGAACACCCGATGCCTCTGAGCGACCAGCTGAAGCAACTGGTCGAGCTGCACAAGGCGGCCGAACAGGCCATGAAGGGCTTTATAGTCCGGATGTGGCCTGGCGACGCCCTTCCCAACAGCTACTTTGGCCTGGTGAGGGGGCTTGTGGATGCCTGCCCACGGCTGGAAGTCATCAAGCGGTCCGTCTGCATCGAAGGTGCACGCCGGGCTTTCGCCCGTGTGAAGGTGCAATGGGCCAAGCTAGACGCCGTGAAGCTGATTAAGGACGGGCCGCCAGAGGGCAAGGAGCATCGCCACCCCGAGATGTACTATGAGGGTGTCCTGAAGGGTGCTCGTCTCGTAGCGGACGAGTGTACGAAAGATATAATATTCGAGTAAACTCAGTCGTGTAATCCTGTATTTATGAAAACTTGTTCATATGCGCTATGCAACGCTTGTTTGAATTTAAAATATTACCTTCTGTTCAGCTATTTATCAAATCTGAGAGATGGATAGTCGTCGGCTTCCGCCCCCACGCCACGAGTGCTGGGGTGTTCAGGATAAACCTGAGCAATCTTGTTCCCATTGTTGGGTCCTTCGAGGGAGGTGCTCAGCAAAACGAACAAGGCAATCGGACTATAATGCGTTATCACTCTCACTTAGCCATAGAATTCTATAATTTTAAATTTCGGCGAAGCCCCTAGTATTCGAAGGCCGAATTCGGGGCGCGATACACGCGTTAAGCCGGACAGGGCCGACTCCTCGCTTTAAGCGGCATAAGCCTTTAAGGACTCGAAACCTCTCGAACAGCGACCAGTCTCTCGCCTTATCATGACAGTCAGTTTTAGCTTTCTCTACTGAGGTGCTTAGCCTAGCAGAACCGGGGCACAATCGCAGTAGTTCTCCTAGTGCTACCTTAGCCGATATAGCGGAACGTAAGGTACCAAAACATGGGAGCCGGGCAAACCCAACTATTGACCCAAGAAATGATTCGGAGCTGATGCATATAATGCTATAAGTTCGGGGTGCCGCACTGTTGAAAGTGTTCGGACTTCTCATGCCGTATTATGGGGTATTCTTAAGCCCCTAGCATATTGGCCATACCAGAGTGTACGGGTGCTGGATGTCATGAATGAACATATATATAAAAAGCAAGAATGCAATAGTAGTCTTAATGCTATGCATTTTTTATTCAAAAAGGTGCGTTAAAGCAGAATGATACAAGTAGTGCGATAAGCAAAAAGTAGGACTATTTGACATGTTCCTTCCAAGGGCAAGCTGAGGAATAGTATTAAAGCAAATATTTCACTTGTTATCATAATCCACCTGGGAGTTCCGTGGTGTGACGTAGCTTTCTGCCTCCTTTGTTGCTGCATCATGTGTTCGGCAATCACGCTGCCGGACAGGGTTTCCAGATATTAAAGTCCTAAAAGAGAAAAATAACAAAGCGGGAAGCCCCTAGTGCGGTTTAAGCCGCGACTTGAGGCATGCCGCCATCGTGCCCCCCTCCCCGCCTGTGCCCATGGTATTTTTAATGCGTAATTATGTACGCATGGCACGGATTTCACCGTTTGGCTGGGACCGGAGTGGGGGCCGCATTGCTATGCGAGCTTGGAACGTGCCAGGCGGTCCTGTTGCCGATTACTCCGGGCGCGCTTGAAGGTGTCCGGGTCCTTAATCGCCGAACTAGTGGATTGCCTTAAGAGGCTGCTTTGCGCTTCTGCTGTGAGGGCCGCAGTGTGCTCCTCCGTGCGGAGAGAGCGCTCTATGTTTCCATTGACTGTGATGACCCCCGAGGTCCTGGCATCTTGAGCTTGACATATGCATAATGCGGTACCGCATTGAATCTTGCAAATGCGGTTCGCCCTAGCAGTGCATGATAGCCACTGCGGAACGGGACTATGTCGAAGATTAACTCTTCGCTTCGAAAGTTATCCGGAGATCTGAAGACCACTTCCAATGTGACTGAGCCTGTGCAATGGGCCTCTACACCTGGTATGACGCCTTTAAGGGTCGTTTTAGTCTGTTTGATCCTTGAGGGGTCTATACCCATTTTGCGCACTGTGTCCTGATAAAGCAGGTTCAGGATGCTGCCGCCGTCCATTAGGACTCGAGTGAGGTGAAATCTGTCAATGAATGGCTCTAGGACCAGTGCGGCGAATCCTCCATGACGGATGCTAGTGGGGTGGTCCCTGCGATCGAAGGTGATCGGACAGGAGAACCATGGGTTGAACTTTGGGGCGACTGGCTCCAACGCATATACGTCCCTGAGCGCACGCTTCCGCTCCCTCTTGGGGATGTGGGTTGCGTATATCATGTTCACCGTCCGCACTTGTGGGGGGAACCTCTTCTGTCCTCCAGTGTTCGGCTGCCGGGGCTCCTCCTCGTCGTCGCTATGTGACCCCTTATCTTTGTTTTCGGCATTTAGCTTGCTGGCCTGCTTGAACACCCAACAATCCCTGTTGGTGTGATTGGCTGGCTTGTCGGGGGTGCCGTGTATTTGACATGAGCGATCGAGTATATGGTCCAAACTGGATGGGCCCGGGGTGCTTCTCTTGAATGGCTGTTTCCGCTGACCGGGTTTAGAGCCTTTGAATCCGGCATTGACTATCGTATCCTCGGCATTGTCGCTGTTAATGCGGCGCTTATGTTTGTTGCGATGTGACCTGCCATTGCCGTTCTTGGTATCCGAAGTACCATGGTTCTTTAATATGTTATTACTGCGAGTCAGCCAACTGTCTTCTCCCGTGCAAAAGCAGGTCATGAGTGTCGTGAGGGCTGCCATAGATTTGGGCTTTTCCTGACCAAGGTGCCGGGCTAGCCACTCGTCGCGGATGTTGTGCTTGAAGGCTGCTAGGGCCTCTGCATCCAGACAGTCGACGATTTGATTTTTCTTTGTTAGGAACCGTGTCCAGAATTGCCTGGCCGATTCCTCTGGCTGCTAAATTATGTGGCTCAAGTCATCGGCATTTGGTGGTCGCACATAAGTGCCCTGAAAGTTGTCGAGGAATGCGGCTTCCAGATCTTCCCAACAGCCAATGGAATCTGCTGGCAAGCTGTTGAGCTGATGCCGAGCTGGTCCTTTGAGTTTGAGTGGGAGGTATTTGATGGCGTGTAGGTCATCACCGTGGGCCATGTGGATGTGCAAGAGGAAATCCTCGATCCATACCGCAGGATCTGTTGTGCCGTCGTATGATTCTATATTTACGGGTTTGAAACCCTATGGGATTTGATGATCCATTACTTCATCTGTGAAGCATAAGGGGTGTGCGGCGCCTCTGTACTGGGCTATATTGCGACGCAGCTTGAATGAGTCTTGACCGCTATGTTCGGCCCGGCCGGACTTACTTTTATTGTATCTGGCGTGACGATTATCGTCTCGCATAGTGGCGCGCCCTCGTGATCCGTAGATCGATCTTGCATGTTTTGCTTCGTCCTCCAATATGTCTCGCAGGTCTGGCGTATTTCCCCATGCCTTTTTATTTAAATGACGTTGGGGTGCGGGCTGAGCTTTTGGCAGGAATTTGTCTCTGTCGCGGCCCCGAGGTGGCCGATCAGCCGCGTCATACGCCGGGGATGTAGGTTTTGGTGCTTCCTCCTCCAGTCGGGGTAGCAACCTGCATTTTTGGTAACTTGGAGGGGTGTTCGATTTTATACTCTTCGGCCGCCAGGACTTCAGTCCATTTGTCAGCTAGCAAATCTTGATCAGCTTGAAGCTGCTGCTGCTTTTTCTTAAGGCTATTTTCCATGGCTATAAGCCTGCGCTTGAAGCGCTCTTGTTCGACGGGATCCTCGGGCACTGCGAATTCGTCATCGCCGAGGCTTGCCTCGTCTTCGGAGGGGGGCATGTAATTATCATCCTCCGCCTCTCCATCTGCCGCTCTCTCAGGAGGGGGCTCGCTCCTCCATCCTCCTGCTCTAAATCTTGCTGGAGGGGATTGTTGTTTTCTTCGGCACTGTTCGGAGTGCTATTATCTACGGTGCCGGTATCACCACTTTTGCCTTGGCGGGACTTAGAGCGGCGCCACTGACGCTGGCACTTGGGTTGCTTCTTGGAGGGGTCATCCTCTGTTGTCTCGTCGCCATTACCTTCTTTGGTTGTGTCCACCATGTATATATCGTATGATGAGGTGGTTGTCTAGTGCCTTGTGGGCAGTGGTTCCTCTTCGACTCCCGCATCGTCGTCCATACCGTCAATGTCTTTGGAGTCGAAGTCGAACATGTCGGTTAAGTCATCAACAGTGGCTACTAAGTGGGTGGTGGGTGGGCGGCGAATTCCTTCGTCATCCGCATCCCAATCCTGCCGGACGTAGTTCGTCCAGGATCCTCCTAACAAGGAAAGAGACCTTAATGAGTTCAGTATGTCGCCGAAGGGCGAGTGCTGAAAAATATCCGCGGAGGTGAACTCCATGATCGGCACCCAATCGGATTCGATAGGAACGGGCGCAGGCGGTTCGGAGTCCGTGGCCGGAGAAGGATTCGACAGTTTGGCAACACGGCTCTCGTGAAGGGTAAGGTCGATATTTGGCTCGATCGCTGCAGAGGGTACGGCCTCCGTGACGGGGTCTATCCACCCGTCCATGGATGGCAAAACTAGCCCCGTATTGAGGGTCACAGCGGCTGCCGGTGCGATCTCCTGAATATGGTCTGATGGTAGAGCTAAATTGTACTCATCGTGGCCGCGTGGCGCACAAGGCAGGGGCTCGAATCCGTCGAAGATCAAGTCTTCGCGGATGTCGGCCGTGTAGTTTAAGCATCCAAACCTGACCTGGTGGCCAGGGGCGTAACTTTCGATCTGCTCCAGATGGCCAAGCGAGTTGGCCCGCAGTGCGAAGCCGCCGAACACAAAGATCTGTCCATGGAGAAAAGTCTCACCCTGGACTGCATCGCTATCGATGATTGTAGGAGCCATCCAGCCTAACGGCGACGACACAAATGAACTCTCAATGAAAGCACCAATGTCGGTGTCAAAACCGGCGGATCTCGGGTAGGGGGTCCCGAACTGTGCGTCTATGGCGGATGGTAATAGGAAGCAGGGGACACGATGTTTTACCCAGGTTCGGGCCCTCTTGATGGAGGTAAAACCCTATGTCCTGCTTGTTTATTCTTGATGATATGAGTATTACAAGAGTTGATCTACCACGAGATCGGAGAGGCTAAACCCTAGAAGCTAGCCTATGGTATGATTGTATGTTTTCCTACGGACTAAAACCCTCTGGTTTATATAGACACCGGAGGGGGCTAGGGTTACACAAGGTCGGTTACAAAGGAGGAGATATACATATCCGTATCGCCTAGCTTGCCTTCCACGCCAAGTTGAGTCCCATCCGGACACAAGACAAAGTCTTCAATCTTGTGTCTTCATAGTCCAACAGTCTGGCCAAAGGATATAATCCGTTGTCCGGATACCCCCTAATCCAGGACTCCCTCAATCGGCCTCAGCTGGATCTAGCGTTCGAGGGACGTCACCGAGCTGAACATGTGCAGATCGCGGAGGTGCCATGCGTTCGTTACTTGATCGGTTGGATCACGAAGATGTTAGGTTACATCAACCGCGTTACTAAACGCTTCCACTTTCGGTCTACGAGGGTGCATGGACACACTCTCCCCACTTGTTGCTATGCTTCTCCTAGATAGATCTTGCGTGATCATAGGAAATTTTTGAAATACTACGTTCCCCAACAGTGGCATCCGAGCCAGGTCTATGCGTAGATGTTATAGGCACGAGTAGAACACAAAGAGTTGTGGGCAATAATAGTCATACTGCTTACCAGCATGTCATACTTTGATTCAGCGGTATTTTTTGATGAAGCGGCCCAGACCGACATTCGTGACCATGTTCATGACACTACTTCTACCGCCCTACTTCGCACACAGGTGGCTAGTGGGTGTATGTTTCTCCAACTTTAGTTGAATCAAGTTTGACTACGCCCGGTCCTTGTTGAAGGTTAAAACAACACACTTGACGAAAAATCGTTGTGGTTTTGATGCGTGGGTAAGAACAGTTCTTGCTAGAAGCCCGTAGCAGTCATGTAAAACTTGCAACAACAAAGTAGAGGACGTCTAACTTGTTTTTGGAGGGTATGTTGTGATGTGATATGGTCAAGACGTGATGAGATATAAATTGTTGTATGAGATGATCATGTTTTGTTAAAGTTATCGGCAACTGGCAGGAGCCTTATGGTTGTCTCTTTATTGCATAAGATGCAAGTGCCACACAATTGATTTACTTTATCGCTATGCGATAGCAATAGTTGCAAAAGCAATAGTTGGCGAGACGACCATGTGACGACATGTTGATAAAGATCAAGATTATGGAAATCATGGTGTCATGTCGGTGATGATAGAGATCATAACAGTACTTTGGAGATGGAGATCAAAGGCGCAAGATGATGATGGCCATATCATGTCACATATTTTGATTGAATGTGATGTTTATCTTTTATGCATCTTATTTTGCTTAGTACGATGGTAGCATTATGAGATGAGCCCTTACTAAAATAACAAGGCATAAGTGTTCTCCTTGAGTATGCACCATTGCGATAGTTCTTCGTGCTGAGACACCACGTGATGATTGGGTGTGATAAGCTCTACGTTCACATAAAACGGGTGCTAGCTAGTTTTGCACATGCAGAATAGTCGGGTTAAACTTGACGAGCCTAGCATATGCAACTATGGCCTCGGAACACTGAGACCGAAAGGTCGAACATGAATCATATAGTAGATATGATCAACATAGTGATGTTCACCATTGAAAGCTACTCCATCTCACGTGATGATCGGACATGGTTTAGTTGATATGGATCACGTGATCATTTAGATGACTAGAGGGATGTCTATCTAAGTGGGAGTTCTTAAGTAATATGATTAATTGAACTTAAATTTATCATGAACTTAGTCCTGATAGTATTTGCATATCTATGTTGTAGATCAATTGCTCGCGTATAGCTTCCCCGTTTTATTTATGATGTGTTCCAAGAGAAAACTAAGTTGAAAGCTGATAGTAGCAATGATGCAGACTAGGTCCGTGATATGAGGATTATCCTCATTGCTGCATAGAATAATTATGTCCTTGATGCACCGCTAGGTGACAGAACTATTGCAGGAGCAAATGCATACATTATGAACGTTTGACAACCTCGGTATGATGAGTACTTGATAGTTTTGTGCACCATGCTTTACGGTTTAGAGCCGGGACTTCAAAAGTGTTTTGAAACGCCATGGAGCATATGAGATGTTCCAAGAGTTGAAATAGGTATTTCAGACTCATGCCCGAGTCGAGAGGTATGAGACCTCTGACAAGTATTTTTGCCTACAAGATGGAGTAGAATAGCTCAACCAGTGAGCATGTGATCAGAATGCCTGAGTACTACAATCGCTTGAATCAAGTGGGAGTTAATCTCCCAGATAAGATAGTGATTGACAGAGTTCTCTAGTCACTATCACCAAGTTACTGGAACTTCATGATGAACTATAATATGCAAGGGATGAAGAAAACGATTCCCCGAGCTCTTCGCGATGCTGAAATCAGCGAAGGTAGAAATCAAGGAAAGCATCAAGTGTTGACGGTTGACAAGACCACTAGTCTGAAGTAAAAGGGCTACGGGAAGAAAGGGAACTTCAAGAAGAATGACAAGAAAGTTGCCACTCCCGTGAAGAAGCCCAAAGCTAGACCCAAGCCTGGAACTGAGTGCTTCTACTGCAAAGGAAATGGTCATTGGAAGCAGAACTGCCCAAATACTTGCCGGATAAGAAGGATGGCAAAGTGAACAAAAGTATATATGATATACATGTTATTGATGTGTACTTTACTAGTGTTCATAGTAGCCCATGGGTATTTGATACTGGTTCAGTTTCTATGATTACTAACTCAAAACAAGAGTACCAAAATGAAAAAAAGACTAGTTGAGGGCGAGGTGACGATATGTGTTGAAAATGATTCCAAGGTTAATAAGATCACCATCGCATACTCCCTCTACCTTCGTGATTAGTATTGGAACTAAATAAATGTTATTTGGTGTTTGCGTTGAGCATAAATATGATTGGATCATGTTCATTGCGATGCGGTTATTCATTTAAAGTTAGAGAATAATTGTTGTTCTGTTTACATGAATAAAACCTTCTATGGTCTTACATCCAATGTAAATGGTTTACTGAATCTCGTTCACAGTGATACTCATAATATTGATGCCAAAAGATACAAAGTTAATAATGATAGTGCAACTTATTTTGTGGCACTGCCGTTTAGGTGATATTGGTGTAAAGCGCATGAAGAAAATCCATACTAATGGGCTTTTGGAACCACTTGATTATTAACTTTGATGATAGTGCAACTTATTATGAATCACTTGATGCTTGCGAACCATGCCTCATAGGCAAGATGACTAAAGACTCCGTTCTCCGGAACAATGGAGCGAGCCACTAACTTATTGGAAATAATACATACTGATGTATGTGGTCCGATGAGTGTTGATGCTCACAGCGGGTATCGCTATTTTCCGAACTTCATAGATGATTTGAGCAGATATGGGTATATCTACTTGATGAAACATAAGTGTGAAACATTTGAAAAGTTCAAAGAATTTCAGGGTGAAGTGGAAAATCATCGTAACAAGAAAATAAAGTTTCTATGATCTAATCGTGGAGGTGAATATTTGAGTTACGAGTTTGGTCTTCATTTTAAACAATGCAGAATAGTGTCGCAACTCACGCCACCTAGAACACCATAACGTAATGGTGTGTCCGAACGCCGTAACCGTACTTTATTAGATATGGTGCGATTTATGGTGTCTCTTACTGACTTACCACTATCGTTTTTGGGTTATGCATTAGAGACAGCTGCATTCACGTTAAATAAGGCACCATCTAAATCCGTTGAGATGACACCATATGAACTGTGGTTTAGCAAGAAACCTAAGCTATCGTTTCTTAAAGTTTGGGGCTATGATGCTTATCTGAAAAAGCTTCAACCTGATAAGCTCGAACCCAAATCAGATAAATGCATCTTCATAGGATACCCAAAGAAAATTGTTGGGTATACCTTCTATCACAGATCCGAAGGCAAGATTTTCATTGCTAAGAATGGATCCTTTCTAGAGAATGTGTTTCTCTCGAAAGAAGTGAGTGAGAGGAAAGTAGAACTTGATGAGGTAACTGTACCTTCTATCGAATTGGAAAGTAGTTCACCAGAGAAATATGTTCCTGTGATGCCTACACCAACTAGAGAGGAAATTAATGATGATGGTCATGAAACTTCGGATCAAGTAAATACAGAACTTCGTAGGTCAACCAGAGAATGATCTGCACTAGAGTAGTACAGTAATATTGTACTGGAAGTCATGTTACTAGACCATGATGAGCTTACAAACTATGAGGAAGCGATGATGAGCCCAGATTCCGCAAAATGGCTTGAGGCCATGAAATCTGAGATGGGATCCATGTATGAGAACAAAGTATGGACTTTGGTGGACTTGCCCAATGGTAGGAAAGCCATAGAGAATAAATGGATCTTCGAGAGGAAGATGGACGCTGATACTAGTGTTACTACCTACAAAGCTCGAATTGTCGAAAAACAGTTTTTGATAAGTTCAAGGTGTCGACTACGATGAGATTTTCTCATTCGTAGCGATGCTTAAGTCTGTCTGAATCATGTCAGCAAATTGCCACATTTTATGAAATCTGGTAAATGGGTATCAAAACAACATTCCTTAATGGATTTCTTAAAGAAGAGTTGTATATGATGCAACCAGAAGGTTTTGTCAATCCTAAAGGTGCTAACAAAATGTGCAAGCTCTAGTGATCCATCTATGGACTGGTGCAAGCATGTCGGAGTTGGAATATACGCTTTGATAATTGATCAAAGCATATATTTTTATACAGACTTGCCGTGAAGCCTGTATTTACAAGAAAGTGTGTGGGAGCACTACAGCATTTCTGATAAGTATATGTGAATGACATATTGTTGATTGAAAATGATGTAGAATTTTTTGGAAAGCATAAAGGAGTGTTTGAAAGGATTTTTTTCAAGAAAGACCTCGGTGAAGCTTCTTACATATTGGGCATCAAGACCTATAGAGATAGATCAAGACACTTGATAAAGATTTTTCAATGATTACATACCTTGACAAGATTTTTGAAGTAATTCAAAATGGAACAGACAAAGAAGGAGTTCTTGCCTGTATTGCAAGGTGTAAAGTTGAGTAAGACACAAACACGACCACGGAAGAAAATAGAAAGAGAATGAAAGTCATTCCCTATGCCTCAGCCATAGGTTCTATAAAGTATGCTATGTTGTGTACCAAACCTATTGTGTACCTTGCCATGAGTTTTGCAAGGGGTTACGATATTGATCCAGGAGTGGATCACTTGACAGCGGTCAAAATTATCCTTAGAAGACTAAGGAGATATTTCTCGGTTATGGAGGTGATAAAGAGTTCATCGTAAAGAGTTACTTCGTTGCAAGCTTTCACACCGATCTAGATGACTCTAAGTCTCGATCTAGTTACATATTGAAAGTGGGAGCAATTAGCTAGAGTAGCTCCATGCAGAGAATTGTAGACATAGAAAATTTGCAAAATACATACGGCTGTGAATGTGGTAGACCCGTTAACTAAACTTCTCTCACAAGCAAAACATGATCACTCATTGGTGTTAATCATATAGCGATGTGAACTAGATTATTGACTATAGTAAACCCTTTGGGTATTAGTCACATGGAGATGTGAACTAATCACATAAAGATATGAACTATTGGTGTGAAATCACATGACGATGTGAACTAGATTATTGACTCTAGTGCAAGTGGGAGACTGAAGGAAATATGCCCTAGAGGCAATAATAAAGTTTTTATTTATATTTGTTTATATCATGATAAATATTTATTATTCATGCTAGAATTGTATTAACCGGAAACTTAGTTCATGTGTGCATACATAGACAAACAGAGTCTCACTAGTATGCCTCTACTTGACTAGCTCGTTAATCAAAGATGGTTAAGTTTCCTAGCCATAGACATGTGTTGTCATTTGATGAACGGGGTCATGTCATTAAAGCATGATGTGATGGACATGACCCATCCATTAGCTTAGCACTATGATTGTTTAGTTTATTGCTATTGCTTTCTTCATGACTTATACATGTTCCTATGACTATGAGCTTATGCAACTCCCGAATACCGAGTGAAAGCACAAGTACTCCCTAGGTGGTTTAGATAATTGATGACAACATATCTCTTGTTGGACTAACATTTCTATCTAGCATGTTTCAGATAAGTTCAACAATGGAGTGGGATGGACTAAAGGTTGTGGGAACTCCTTCAAGATGCTAAGGACAAAGGATTGGCTAAAGCTTAAAGCTCAAGACTCTTCATTTTACATTTTAGTGATCCAAGATCACATTGAGTCCATAGGAAAAGCCAATACTATCAAGGAGGGATGAGGTGTTGCTTAATGAGCCTCTTGCTTCATGTGCTTAATGATATGCTCCAAAATCCTCAGCTACTTTCCCACTTCCACATATGACCTAAACCCTAAGCCAAACTCGGTCCTACCGATTCTTCCTATCCGGCGCCACCGAGTTTCACTTGTCATAAGCCACTGCCAAACCCTAGCAATTCGGTTCTACCGATAGGGATCTCGGTCTCACCGAGATGGGATTGCAAACTCTCTGTTACCTATTGCAATATTCTCGGTCCCACCGAGATATGCAATCGGTCGCACCGAGATTGCAATGTAAATTCAGTGTTTCCCCTTTGTAACTTTTCGGTCTCACCGAAAGAGCAAATCGGTCCCACCGAGTTTGCCTGACCAACTCTCTGGTTAGCTAATTACCAAATTCGGTCTCACCGAGTTTGTGTAATCGGTCTCACCGAGATTACGTTATGCCCAAACCCTAACCATATCGGTCCTACCGAGTTGCATGTCAGTCCCACCGAAAATCTCTAACGGTCACTAGGTTTACATTTTCGGTCCGACCGAGTTTGTTGATTCGGTCCCACCGAGATTGGAAAACTGTGTGTAACGGTTGGATTTTGTGTGGAGGCTATATATACCCCTCCACCTACTCTTTATTCGAAGAGAGAGCCATCAGAACACATACACCATTCCAACTCATATGTTCTGAGAGAGAACCACCTACTCATGTGTTGAGACCAAGATATTCCATTCCTACCATATGAATCTTGATCTCTAGCCTCTCCAAGTTGCTTTCCACTCAAATCTTCTTTCCACAAAATCCAAATCCTATGAGAGAGAGTTGAGTGTTGGGGAGACTATCATTTGAAGCACAAGAGCAAGGAGTTCATTACCTACACACCATTTGTTACTTCTTGGAGAGTGGTGTCTCCTAGATTGTCTAGGTGTCACTTGGGAGCCTCCGACAAGATTGTGGAGTTGAACCAAGGAGTTTGTAAGGGCAAGGAGATCGCCTACTTCGTGAAGATCTACCGCTAGTGAGGCAAGTCCTGTGTGGGCGATGGCCACGGTGGGATAGACAAGGTTGCTTCTTTGTGGACCCTTTGTGGGTGGTTGCTTCTTCGTGGACCCTTCGTGGGTGGAGCCCTGTGTGGACTCGCACAACCGTTACCCTTTGTGGGTGGAGGCCTGTGTGGACTCTTGCAACCGTTACCCTTTGTGGGTTGAAGTCTCCATCAACGTGGATGTAGGATAGCACCACCTATCCGAACCACGGGAAAAACATCCGTGTCTCCAATTGCGTTTGATTTCTCCAAACCCTTCCCTTTACATTCTTGCAAGTTGCATGCTTTACATTCTGCTGCTCATATACTCTTTGCATGCTTGCTTGATATGTATTGTGTGTGTTGAAATTGTGCCTAAACTCCACTTAAACCGAAAAAGCTTAAAAATTGCAACTTTAGCATTAAGTGTCTAATCACCCCCCTCTAGACACATCTACTTCTAGATCCTACAAGTGGTATCAGAGCTTTGGTCTCCATTGCCTTGGTTTAATCACCATTGGAGGAAGATGGATGTGTCTACATTAGGGAGTCTTAGACATAGAGTGCCTATTCTTGATGGAGAGTATTTTCATGAGTGGAAAAATGAGATGCTTGTAATCTTCAATCAATATCATTTGAACAAGTATATTGCTAGCCCTTGTGCATCTCATATTGATCCTTTGCATCCTACCCTAGATGAAGATATTGACATGATTCGCAATCTTAGAACTATTGAGCTCATCATTAGAGGATTGCCCAAAAATTTGATTGCTAGCTTGCCTACTCAAAATTGTGCCTATACTATATGGAAATTTCTTGAGGAACGATTTCCCGATCATTCCTTGAAAACTTTGGATGAAATTCTCCATAAATCTATTGCCTTGAGTAAGATGAACTCTAGTGATCCTAGTTTTGGTAATTGTCTATTTGAGCTTACCAATCTTAAGCATGCTAAAGGAGATGTTGGAATCATTAATGATATCATATTCAAAGCTATAAGAATTCATAAAAGTGACCACTTTGATGATCATTTATCTAATGAATTACCCTCTCTAGGAAATGATGAGTCACAAGATCATGATGAACATGAATATTATGATGATGATGATAGTGACTTCGATCTTGATGATGCAATGAGACATTTTTGTCTTATGGCAAATCTTCGAGGATATGAATCAGGAGGAAAGGAATGGGTTCTTGATAGTGGATGTACTGATCATATGACCGGAGATGAAGAGATGTTTCGTGAGCTTGCTGAAAATGACGGCCCTCGAAAATATGTCACCTTTGGTGATAATTCAAAGGGTAAGGTGGTTGGCCTTGGTAATGTGGCCATCTCACATGATAGTTCCATTCAAAATGTCATGCTCGTTGAATCTCTTGGCTACAACTTACTTTCAGTATCTAGACTTGCTGATTTCGGTTTGAATGTCCTATTTACTGAGGTAGATTGCCAAGTATTTCGTTGAGACAATCATAAAATGGTCTTTACGGGTATGCGTAGAGGTGCTCTTTACATTGTCGATTTCTCTAAAAAGGCACAACCTAAAACTTGCTTTGTTGCTAAATCCTCAAAAGGTTGGTTGTGGCATAGACGACTAGGTCACGTTGGCATGAGAAACCTTGACAAGCTTATTAAAGGAAATCATATCCTTGGAGTCAACGATGTCATATTTGATAAGGATAGACTTTGCAGTGCTTGTCAAGAAGGTAAACAGGTTGGAGGAAGACATCCCGTGAAGAACATCATGACCACAAGGAGGCCACTCGAGCTACTTCACATGGATATTTTTGGTCCCAATGCCTACAAGAGTCTCGGTGGAAATTCTTTTGGTCTAGTTATAGTTGATGATTTTTCAAGATTTACGTGGGTGTTCTTTCTTAATGACAAGTCGCAGGTCCAGAAGATCTTCAGAAACTTCGCTAGGAAGGCCCAAAATCAGTTTGATGTGAAGATCAAGAAGGTTCGGAGTGACAATGGAACGGAGTTCAAGAACGCAAATGTGGACACCTTTCTTGACGAAGAAGGGATTTCACACGAGTTCTCGGCTACGTACACACCTCAACAAAATGGAGTTGTTGAGAGGAAGAAACGGACGCTCATCGAAATGGCAAGAACGATGCTTGATGAATACAAGACGCCAAAGCACTTTTGGGCAGAAGCAGTTGAGACAGCTTGTCACGCAACAAATCGCTTATATCTTCACAAGCTACTCGGCAAGACGGCATACGAGCTTCTCACCGGTAACAAACCCCAAGTTGGATACTTTCGAGTATTCGGCTCAAAGTGCTACATTCTTGATAAGCATCGTCGTTCAAAGTTTGCTCCTAAATCTCATGAAGGTTTTCTACTTGGTTATGGCTCAAACTCTCACACTTACCGTGTCTACAACAATTTCACCCGAAAGGTTGAAGAGACGGTAGATGTGAAGTTTGATGAATCTAATGGCTCGCAAGTAGAGCAATTGCCAATTGATGTAGGAGACAAAGACCCTTCAGAAGAAATTCAAGACTTGTCCATTGGCAAAATTCGTCCAACGGAGGTGAAGGAGAGTACTTCATCCGTCCAAGTGGAAGCTTCTACTTCACGACAAGGTGAACCAAGAATCGACATGGAAGCATCCACAAGTGGGACACACCAAGATGAAGAAAACGAGGAAATATGTCAAGACAAACATCAACAACCTCCTTCTCCACCACGACAAGAGAACGGCGACGTCAACAATGAAGAAGGCCAAGAAGAAGAACAAGATGAAGAATATGTTCAACGAAGACCCAAGCAAAAGCTCTCACGAGTTCGAGCAAGAATTGCCAAAGATCATCCCGTCGAGCAAATCCTCAATGATATACAAACCGGGAGAATCACTCGCTCAAAAACTCGTTTAGCTAACTTTTGTGAAAACTATTCATTCATCTCTAGCATTGAACCTATGAAGGTTGAAGAAGCATTGGAAGATCCGGACTGGATAAACGCTATGCATGAAGAGCTACATAATTTTGAGAGAAACCAAGTTTGGACATTGGTCGAGAAGCCCGACAACAACCACAACATAGTTGGTACCAAATGTGTGTTTCGCAACAAGCAAGATGAAGATGGACAAGTGGTTTGCAACAAAGCACGTCTCGTCGCCCAAGGGTACACACAAGTCGAAGGTATGGACTATGGTGAGACGTATGCTCCCGTTGCTAGACTTGAGTCCATTCGCATCTTACTTGCCTATGCTAATCACCATAATATCACCTTGTACCAAATGGACATTAAAAGTGCTTTTCTAAATGGTGAAATAGAGGAGGAAGTTTATGTCAAACAACCTCCCGGCTTTATCAACCCTAAGAAACCAAATCATGTTTACAAACTTCACAAAGCTCTTTATGGTCTTAAACAAGCTCCTAGAGCATGGTATAAATGCTTGACCAAGTTCCTTACTACAAGTGGTTTTGAAATTGGTAAAATCGATTCTACTCTTTTTACTGAAAGGGTTAATGGAGAACTATTTGTATGCCAAATTTATGTTGATGATATCATATTTGGTTCAACTAACCCTCTCTTTAGTGAAAAGTTTGGAAAGCTAATGTCAGAAAAGTTTGAGATGTCTATGATGAGTGAACTCAAATTCTTTCTCGGGTTGCAAATCAAGAAAACTAAGGAAGGTACATTTGTCTCTCAAACAAAGTACACCAAGGACTTATTCAAGAAGTTCAATATGCAAGAATGCAAAGGTATGTCTACACCCATGCCTACTAGTGGACATAATGATTTAACCAAAGATGGTGAACCGGTTGATCAAAAGGTTTATCGCTCTATGATTGGTTCATTGTTATACCTATGTGCTTCACGTCCCGATATTATGCTAAGTGTGTGCATGTGTGCACGATATCAAGCTGCTCCTAAAGATTGTCATCTTAAGGCTGTGAAAAGGATAGTGAGATATTTAATCCATACACCAAATTTTGGCATTTGGTATCCTAAGAGGTCTTCTTTTGATCTTGTTGGCTATCCTGACTCGGATTATGCCGGAGACAAGGTTGATAGAATGTCTACTTCGGGTACTTGTCAATTTCTTGGTAGATCTCTTGTGTCTTGGTCTTCCAAGAAACAAAACTCGGTATCCTTATCCACCTCCGAAGCGGAATACATTGCCGCTGGTTCATGTTGTGCTCAATTACTTTGGATGACCCAAACTCTTAAAGATTATGGGATTTATGTGAAACATGTTCCACTGCTTTGTGACAATGAAAGTGCTATCAAAATTGGTCATAATCCTGTACAACATTCTTGAACTAAGCATATTGAAGTTCGTCATCATTTCATTCGAGATCATGTTGCTAAGGGTGACATCAATCTTAAGCATGTTCGCACCGATAAGCAATTAGCGGATATATTCACTAAACCACTTGATGAGAAAGTGTTTTGCAGGTTGAGAGGAGAATTGAACATCATTGATGCTTCGAACTTGGAGTAGAAACTCCATTGGATACATGCAAGACATGAGCTTATGACTAATCCATGATATATCTCTTATGATAACTATCTTATGTCTTGGATATATTTGCACCTTGCATGTTGTCTAACCCATGTAGGTGCTTGGTTGAATCTAATTCCATGAGATTGCGATTCACTCACATCTTGAGCAATCTCTACAAGACCAAGACTCTACACAATAGCGATTGAAGACAAGGAAGCACAAAACCATTCAAACATATCCTTTGACAAATTCTATGTTAAGCCTCATGATTGTCATTTTTGGAAACACAAGTGCTCTTCCTTGCAAGAACTAACCCATGTAGGTAGATGAACTCAAACTCCAAGTGGTGCTCCCAACTCTTGATGAGCTACATCAACTTTGAGCACCCACACAAGTTCAACTACATGAGCAAGAACCACACCACCACCCAAGGTATGTTATTCCATCTTAGAGAAGCTTTACTCCAAGACATGAGTCAAAGCAACTCAACAAGATATGAATACATCAAGATGCTTAAACGAAAGATGGTAACCCCATTTTGAGCTTAAACGATGAGTATGACCTATGATCAAGTGTTCCCACTTGACTCCTAAGTCAATATACTCTAACATAGGTGACTATGTCACCGCCCAACTCTAGATGAAGCTCTCTTGTGTTCTTTCTTTGTGTTATTGCATTTGTCTCATGCATGTTTATTTTCTATCTCCTTTTTCAAAAACAAAAAAAACTTCATCTAGATCTTTCAGTTTCTTCTCTTTTCTCTTTGTTTTTGTTCTGCATTTTCTGCACTTAATTCCTTGCAAATCCTTCAGGAAATTCATTGCAAATCTTTGTGAGATCCTACATGTCTAGTGAGCTGAGGTGACAAGTGTTTTTCTCTGAGATGAACTCGGTTTCACCGAATTGTCATTTTCGGTCCAACCGAATCCCTTCGGTACTACCGAAACATGCCACTCGGTGCCACCGATTTCGCAACAGGAGAAACAGTTTGCCACATATTCTATATTTCTTCTGATCCAGCTCCACTCAATGAATCTTGTGCTCTACAAGCATCACAGTTTCATTCACTGCTTTGTGCTGAATCTCAAGGACCAAACCTATTCGACGGATTCCAGGAAAAACCTTCTTGGAAATTAATGTCAAAGGGGGAGAGAGAGATCACATCAAAGCTTATAATCAGGGAAAGAGAGATCACATCAAAGCTCAAGGGGGAGAGAAAAGTCTCAAGGATCCCAGATGTTATTAAGGGGGGGAGAGAGATTTCCAGGGAGGGAAAATACTCAAGGATCCCAGATGCTTGATGTTCAAGAGGAGAGATGTCACATGTCTTTTTGGGGGAAAGACATGTATTTGCATTAAGTTCTATCCATTTGTATCTTTCAGCTCTGATTTTTTGTTCCCTATCTTCTCCCAATATCCCATGTAAGATTCAGGGGGAGCAAGACACCTAATGGAAAGAAATCAGTCAAATTCATTGCATATCTTTATTCTTGGGGACATGTTGAATTCAATGTGGTACCTTGTACTCACTCTCTACATGTCATCCCAGTCTTGGTATTCTTGTGGTTTCTTTTGTTTGCTCTGGCTAGTGGATGTACCTGTGTTATCTAACCTTGTTTGTGCAGGTTCACTTCATCCTAAGCCAACTCAAGACCACAAGGTAAGTATATGCATCAAAATCATGAGTATGAGGAGTTCTTGCTTATGTACATACTGTTTGCAAGAAGGACTCATGAGCATGAAGGTATTTTCCTTGATAATCTTTTACTCTGAT
This sequence comes from Triticum dicoccoides, assembly GCF_002162155.2. Taxonomy (NCBI): domain Eukaryota; kingdom Viridiplantae; phylum Streptophyta; class Magnoliopsida; order Poales; family Poaceae; genus Triticum; species Triticum dicoccoides. Next base: position 180,743,801 of record NC_041384.1, read on the forward strand.
GCATATGGCCAAGATGCATGTAACACATTGCCTACTCTGTCATGGTTATGCTCTCACATGCCTCTATATTTCATATTTACATGAGTGCATACATGTAGGGGGAGCCTATGCTTGTTACATGTCCTTCCAGAGCTTTACTTGTTGTTCTTTATATCTTTATCTAAAGCTTTGATGTATGTTGCCATCTATTACCAAAAAGGGGGAGATTGAAAGCACAAGTGCTCCCTAGGTGGTTTTGATAATTGATGACAACATATCTCTTGTTGGACTAACATTTCTATCTAGCATGTTTCAGATAAGTTCAACAATGGAGTGGCATGGACTAAAGGTTGTGGGAACTCCTTCAAGATGCTAAGGACAAAGGATTGGCTAAAGCTTAAAGCTCAAGACTCTTCATTTTACATTTTAGTGATCCAAGATCACATTAAGTCCATAGGAAAAGCCAATACTATCAAGGAGGGATGAGGTGTTGCTTAATGAGCCTCTTGCTTCATGTGCTTAATGATATGCTCCAAAATCCTCAGCTACTTTCCCACTTCCACATATGACCTAAACCCTAAGCCAAACTCGGTCCTACCGATTCTTCCTATCCGGCGCCACCGAGTTTCACTTGTCATAAGCCACTGCCAAACCCTAGCAATTCGGTTCTACCGATAGGGATCTCGGTCTCACCAAGATGGGATTGCAAACTCTCTGTTACCTATTGCAATATTCTCGGTCCCACCGAGATATGCAATCGGTCGCACCGAGATTGCAATGTAAATTTAGTGCTTCCCCTTTGTAACTTTTCGGTCTCACCGAAAGAGCAAATCGGTCCCACCGAGTTTACCTGACCAACTCTCTGGTTAGCTAATTACCAAATTCGGTCTCACCGAGTTTGTGTAATCGGTCTCACCAAGATTACGTTATGCCCAAACCCTAACCATATCGGTCCTACCGAGTTGCATGTCAGTCCCACTGAAAATCTCTAACGGTCACTAGGTTTACATTTTCGGTCCGACCGAGTTTGTTGATTCGGTCCCACCGAGATTGGAAAACTGTGTGTAATGGTTGGATTTTGTGTGGAGGCTATATATACCCCTCCACCTCCTCTTCATTCGAAGAGAGAGCCATCAGAACACATACACCATTCCAACTCATATGTTCTGAGACAGAACCACCTACTCATGTGTTGAGACCAAGATATTCCATTCCTACCATATGAATCTTGATCTCTAGCCTCTCCAAGTTGCTTTCCACTCAAATCTTCTTTCCACAAAATCCAAATCCTATGAGAGAGAGTTGAGTGTTGGGGAGACTATCATTTGAAGCACAAGAGCAAGGAGTTCATTACCTACACACCATTTGTTACTTCTTGGAGAGTGGTGTCTCCTAGATTGGCTAGGTGTCACTTGGGAGCCTCCGACAAGATTGTGGAGTTGAACCAAGGAGTTTGTAAGGGCAAGGAGATCGCCTACTTCATGAAGATCTACCGCTAGTGAGGCAAGTCCTGTGTGGGCGATGGCCATGGTGGGATAGACAAGGTTGCTTCTTCGTGGACCCTTTGTGGGTGGTTGCTTCTTCGTGGACCCTTCGTGGGTGGAGCCCTGTGTGGACTCGCGCAACCATTACCCTTTGTGGGTGGAGCCCTGTGTGGACTCTCGCAACCATTACCCTTTGTGGGTTGAAGTCTCCATCAACGTGGATGTAGGATAGCACCACCTATCCAAACCACGGGAAAAACATCCGTGTCTCCAATTGCGTTTGATTTCTCCAAACCCTTCCCTTTACATTCTTGCAAGTTGCATGCTTTACATTCTGTTGCTCATATACTCTTTGCATGCTTGCTTGATATGTATTGTGTGTGTTGAAATTGTGCCTAAACTCCACTTAAACCTAAAAAGCTTAAAAATTGCAACTTTAGCATTAAGTGTCTAATCACCCCCCTCTAGACACATCTACTTCTAGATCCTACACCGAGGAACACTTAGTGTGCTATCAAACGTCACAACGTAACTGGGTGATTATAAAGATGCTCTACAGGTGTCTCCGATGGCATTTGTTGAGTTGGCATAGATCGAGATTAGGATTTTTCACTCCGATTGTCGGAGAAGTATCTCTGGGGCCTCTCGGTAATGTACATCACTATAAGCCTTGCAAGCAATGTGACTAATGAGTTAGTTGCGGGATGGTGCATTACAGAACGAGTAAAGAGACTTGCCGGTAACGAGATTGAACTAGGTATTGAGATACCGACGGTCGAATCTCGGGCAAGTAACATACCGATGACAAAGGGAAGAAAGTATATTGTTGTGTGGTTTGACCGATAAAGATGTTCATAGAATATGTAGGAGCCAATATGAGCATCCAGGTTCTGCTATTGGTTATTGACCGGAGATGTGTCTTGGTCATGTCTACATAGTTCTCAAACCCGTAGGGTCCGCACGCTTAACGTTCGATGACGATTTGTATTATGAGTTATGTGATTTGATGACCGAAGTTTGTTCGGAGTTCCGGATGAGATCAAGGACATGACGAGGAGTCTCGAAATGGTCGAGAGGTAAATATCGATATATTGTAAGGCTATATTCGGACATCGGAAAGGTTCTGAGTGGTTCAGGTATTTTTCATAGTACGTGAGAGTTACAGGAATTCGCCGGGGGAAGTATTGGGCCTTCATGGGCCTTAGTGGAAAGGAGAGAAGGGCCACAAGGGGAGGCCGTGCACCCCCCCATGGGCTGGTCTGAATTGGGCTAGGGAGGGGGCGTCGCCCCCCTCTTTCCTTCTCCCTCTCCTCTCCTTCCTTCTTCTCCTACTTGGACTAGGAAAGGCGGAAACTTACTCCTACTAGGAGTAGGAATCCCCCCTTTGGGCGTGCCCCTTATGGCTGGCCCTCCTCCTCCTCCTCTCCTTTAAATACGGGGGAGGGAGCACTTCATAGACACACAAGTTGATCTTTAGCCGTGAGCGGTGCCCCACTCTACAGTTTTCCACCTCGGTCATATTGTTGTAGTGCTTAGGCGAAGCCCTACGTCGGTAACTTCATCATCACCATCATCATGCCGTTGTACTAATGAAACTCTCCCTCGGCCTCAGCTGGATCTAGAGTTCGAGGGACTTCACCGAGCTGAACGTGTTTTGATCGCGGAGGTGCTGTGCGTTCGGTACTTGATCGGTTGGATCACGAAGACGTTCGACTACATCAACCGCGTTACTAAACACTTCTGCTTTAGGTCTACGAGGGTACGTGGACACACTATCCCCGCTCATTGCTGTGCTTCTCCTATATAGATCTTGCGTGATCTTAAGAAATGTTTTGAAATACTATGTTCCCCAATAGAAGGTGGTCGACGGGCAACACGCGGACTGCGGCGGCGCCATGGTGAGCAAGCTCCCCAACGTCACCTGGCCCAAAGGGGCCTTCGTGGAGATTGTCAGGATATGGCAACAGGAGTGGTTCTACATCATGGAACCCCGCGGTGCCACATGGGTAGCCACTCCTGAGTTTAAATCCGGACCCCCAATGCGGCTCGCGTCGTGGATCAACATGGGTATGGATTGGGCGTCGTCCGACGAAGTGATGGTGCTGCAAAGGCTCATCAAAATTATGATAGAGAAGAACACCAGTCTCACCGATGTGATTTAGGTGATGCTTTTCCGTCGGATCCTCCCCTGCCAACGCCGGCTTCTCCACATGTGGGAGTTCAATCCGGAAGTGCCGTGAACTCTGCAGCGATTCTTCGGCACAACGCACGAAGAGATCAGGAAGCTGCTCTTCAAGACCCGAAAGACGTGGTCGGAGACGACCGATGACATCAGCCTCGACACCGCGCATCTGGCCACTCCGGTACGCATTTAGTTTCCGAACATAACTTCAGTTCGTAAATCAAAAGGTATGTTGAGCCTTCCATCCTTCAATCAGGGCTATACAAAGAAGGCGGAGCGGATCAAGTGTCTGGCTTCGCTACCCGAAGTCCCAGCCATTCCTATGCTAACGAGGATGCTGGTCCCGGCTCCATATCAGGCGCCAGAGAAGAAGGCCAAGAAGAAGAGGAGGAGGAGGCAGAGAGTGATTCTCCCCTTAAGGGGAGGAAGAAGAAGAGGGTGGCGTCCGTAGATCTGGAGGCGGGGACACCCAAGAAAGGGAAAATATCCTTCTCGGATGGCTTAGATTCAGATGCCCAAGTCATCCCCGAGCGGCGCCCCAGGGTGAAGCCCCAGACCGCATCGTTATTACCCAAGATGCTTTACATATATCCGTTCTTTTATGATTGTAGGATAACATAATATATTGCGTGTTTCAGTCTGGCCCGTGACCTCCCCCAACTATCATCATCTATGGGGAACTCTCTGGCGTCGGAGATGGTGGAGAGCGAGACGCCTCCACAAGCCTCCCCTCCACCCGCCGCGGATGACACGGAGGTGTTATCCCAAAGGGCCTCTCTGGGCCATGGAGAGGTGAGGGAGGCCAGCAAGACGGCGTCAGAGGGTAATGCCTTGGCTGCCGAGAACATGGGGGGCACAACCCCCATGGAGATTGACGATGGGGGCCCTGACCAGTCTGGCCCCCAGCCAAACACCATTCCAGAGACCCATGTGGCTTCGGAATTGAGTGAGCAACCCCCTTCAAAGAAGGGGGGAGCGCCAACTCCGGTGGCGACCTCCCCCAATCCGGAGGTGCCAAACACTCTGATGGAGGCACTACAACGTGATTCCATCACGGAGGAGCACCGCACCCTGATGGGCGCGGTGGTTGAGAAGGTTCAGTCTGCCAAGAGCGGGCTGAACGAAGCCTTCACCAGCCTGCTAACAGGCTTTTCATATAAAAATACGCTTGTGTATACATAATAGCCCCTGAGACTCTGTTTGGTTTTTTAAGAAACGGCCGAACAGAGGATCGAATAATAATCACATGAGGTAACATACTAGTTTATTGGTAAACAGGCTTCCCTGTTAGTAGCGACCGCCCAGGCCGCTGAGGTTTCCGAACTCAAGCGGAAGCTGCAGCTGGCCGATGATGATATCGTCCGCATTCAAGCGGTTCGACGAGGCGCAAGGTTTGTTTTGAAAAATTGTTTACACACTTGAAGTAATATGCCAATGCGGAGTCTAAGCTCCTGTGTTGCCCTGATTGTTATTGCAGGTAGTCTGGCCGAGGTTGAGACCCTGAAGAGCGCCCTTGCCCGAGCCAAGGAGCAGGCATGGGCGAGCCAGGCGGCCGCTGACAAAGCGGACACGGATTTAAAGGCCGAGCAGGTCGCCCGCCGCCGATATGAGGAGCGGGTGACTGAAGTGGAGCAAGAGCTCAAGGACGCCGCCGGCAAGTGCGAGGCCTTGGAAGAGAAGAATGAGGCCTAAGTATCCGATCTCGCCAAGGCTCTCCAGGGGGCCATGGAGGTGCAGACCGAGTCCCGGGCGGCTCGCGAGGAGATCAAGCAGGGCGAACAGATAGCGGCTAGTAAGCCCTTTCTTTTGCAGAGTAAATTCGGCAGCCAGAAATATGCCTTGCTCACTCGACTATGGAGTTCTCCAGACGCCTTTGCAGATCTTCCGAGGAGTGCGGCCGACGCCGCACAATTCTTCCGGGCCAAGGAGGGGAACACCGCGGAGAAGCTCTTCTGGTCACAGTACCTGGCGCCAGAGCGTCCGGTGCTGCTAAACAACCAGATGATGCAGCTAGCGGAGCTGCATAGGATGTCCGGTTTGGCCATGAAGGACATCATAGTCCGGCTATGACCTTTGCCCACGTCAAGATGCAATGGGCGAAGATTAAGGCCACCGTCGTGGCGACTGAGGGCCCACCCAAAGTCAAGGACCACCGCAAGCCGGAGCGGTATTTTGACGACGTCCTGGAGGGTGCCCGGATAGTAGAGGGCCAATGCTTGAAGGATATCATGTTTGTATGAATGCATCCGAGCTATGCAGGTGTTGTTTTATGAACCAAGGCTTTGTAATATATTTATGCCTTTATCTGAAATTATTTTCCTCCTATGTGGCCGTTGTTATGCCTGAGAGTTTTCTAGTCACTGGCTTTAGCCCCAACATAGATGCTACGGGGGAGTTCGGTATAGCGCACCACCACACTTGACCCAACGTCTTAGTTTGTAAAGGAGGTGTCTACGTAGCGAACTAGGCAATCAGACTATGTGGTTTTATCGTTCTCACTTAGCCATGGGAGTTTGACAATGGGACTAGGAACTAGCCCCTGGTGCGTGTGCGGCTATCCGAACTTGGATGCCTTCGGTGCATGACTGGATGAAGCCCAGTCCTTCGTATAGTACGGAAGAAATCGCAAGAGATTTATGGTGAGTCACAGAATCACAGACCAGCTCTCGCCATATGATGACAGTCAGCTTTTGGCTTTCTCTACTGAGGTGCTTGATCGGATGAGCCAGAAAAACAATCGCAGTAGTTCTCCCTTTACCACCTTAGCCGAACAAGTGGAACGTAAGGTAGCAACCACAGGAGCCGGGCAACACAACTATTGACCAAAGACATGATTCAGAGCCGATGCATATAATGCAATGTTCGGGACGCTGAAGTGTACTTCTAAAAGTATTTGGACTTCCTCTTTTTGAAAATATGTATGGCGGGGCAGAGCCCCTAGTATTGAAGCTATACCAGAATGTATACGTTGCAATCTTGGCACAAACGAGGAATGCAAATTATGAAACAAACCAAGGCCGAACGAGGGTTGGTAAAGAACTGTTTTCATTATAATCTGTTTGATACGTCAAGACGTGCTATTACAGATAGTGTCGAGGCTAATTTATATGCCAACATTTGGACACAAGGGAAAGCTGTATGCGGGGCCTAAAAAAGGAAGAGTGGTCTTGAAGATCTCATTAATGCCCTGGCCGCACGTCTGCGTCGCTTTCGACCTTGTGGCAAAGATTCCTTGAGAGGAGTGGTCCACGCTCACTTATATGAAAACGGGCCCGGAAAGAGTCCTTGCGCGACCGTGGAGTAGCTAGGTTTTAATGCACCTGTTGTATGGGAAAAAAGATCAAAAGGAAAAAGTCCATGGTCACATAGGGTCGAGCCGCACTATAGACCTATCCATATTATGCCTCCGTCATTCCCCAGGGTATTTCGAGTGTGTAATTAATTATGCACACGCGGTACATATGTCGTGGATGTGTGCGGCGGTCGACGGAGGCAAAACTACTAGTCTAGCTTTGGAGTCACCGAGCTGTCATCATGAAAAGTAGACCGGGCTCGTTTAACAGTGTCCGGGGCCTTAATGGCTGATGAGATGTTCGGCCTAGGGAGGCCGCTCTGCACTTCAGCCGCAAGGGCCGCTGTATGCTCCTCGGTACGGAGGGAGCGCTCCGTGTTTCCATTGACTGTGATAAAGCCATGATGTTCGGGCATTTTGAGCTTTAAGTAAGCATAATGTCGGACTGCATTGAAGCGAGCGAAGGCGGTTCGTCCGAGCAGTGTATGATAACCACTGCGGAAGGGGACAATGTCGAAGATCAAATCTTTGCTTCGGAAGTTATCTGGTGAACCGAAGACTACTTCCAATGTTATTTAGCCCGTACAGCGGGCTTCTGCGCCGGGTATGACTCCTTTAAAGGTGGTGTTAGTAGGCTTGATTTTTGATGGGTCAATACCCATTTTGCAGACTGTGTCTTGATAAATCAAGTTAAGGCTACTGCCTCCGTCCATGTGGACTCTTGTGAGATGGTATCTGTCAATGATTGGATCAAGGACCAGAGTTGCCGAACCTCCGTGATGGATGCTGGTCAGGTGGTCCCTACGATCGAAGGTGACCGGACAAGCCGATCACGGGTTGAATTTAGGGGTGACAGGCTCTACGGTGTAGACATCCCTTAGCACGCATTTGCGCTACCACTTGGGGATATGCATGACGTAGATCTTGTTCACTGTTTTCACCTCAGGGGGGAATTTCTTTTGCCCCCTATGATCGGTGGGCGGGGCTCTTCATCATCCCCGCTTGGCGGTCCTTTCCCCTTGTGTTCGGTGTTTAACTTACCGGCCTATTTAAAGATCCAACAATTTCTGTTGAGTGGTTGCCAGGCTTATCAGGGGTGCCATGAATCTGGCAAGGCTGATCGAGTATTTTGTCCGAATTGGATGGACCATCTTTATTTCCTTTGAATGGCTTCTTCCGCTGACCGGATTTAGCGCCACTGGATCCGGCGTTGACTGCCGTGTCTTCGGTATCTTCATTGTTGTTTCGACGCTTGTGTTTGTTGCCTCATGGCCTGTCATTGCTATCTCTGGCTTTGGAGGTGCTGGGGTTGCTAGTGTTGTTGCTTCTATGTGCTAACCATCTGTCTTATCCTGCGCAAAAGTGGGTCATAAGTGCGATAAGGGCTGCCATGGACTTCGGCTTTTCTTGGCCGAGGTGTCGGGCGAGCCATTCATCGCGGACGCTAAGTTTGAGGGCTGCAAGGGCTTCAACGTCCGAACAGTCGATGATTTGGTTCTTTTTAATTAAGAACCTAGTCCAGAGTTTGCGGGCTAACTCTCCAGGTTGCGGGACTATATGACTGAGGTCATCGGCGTCCAAAGGCCGGACATAGGTGCCTTGGAAGTTGTCTCTCAAGACATCCTCCAGATATTCCCAGCTACCAATGCAGTTCTCTGGGAGCATGTTTAACCAATGTCGTGTTGGTCCTTTCAGCTTTAAGAGGAGGTATTTGATGGCACGAAGATCGTCACTGCAAGCCATGTGAATATGGAGGAGAAAGTCTTCAATCCATACCACGGGATCAGTCGTTCCATCGTATGCTTCAATGTTTACGATTTTAAACCCTTTTGGGAACTGGTGCTGCATTACCTCATTGGTGAAGCATAAGGCGTTTGCGCCGCCTCTGTATCGGGCAACGTCACAATGGAGTTCGGATGACATTCGTATTCGGTTTTCGGCCCGAGTGAGGTTATGCCTGTCGGGCCAGGCTTGATGGCCGACATCTCGCGTTGGGGCACGCCCCCTTGAACCATAGATTCATCTGGCCTGACCGACTCTATTATCCAGGTCCTGGCATAAGTCATAAGTATAGCCCGGAGCTGCTACCTCTTTGCCTGGACGGCGAGGTGGTAGGGGCTGGTGTTCGGCATAAACAACCGCTTTATCTCACCCACATGGTGGTCAGTCTAGTTCATCGATGCGGTCATATCTCGAAGGTATTGGCTCAAGAACCTTGTCATCGAATTGTGGTAGTAGCCCACACTTTGGATAACTCTTTGTTGGGCGCTCGAGGCCGTATTCTCCGGCAGCTAGGACTTGAGTCCATCTGTCGTTGATGGTATCCTATTCGTCTTGCAGCTGTTGCTGCTTCTTCTTTCGGCTTCGCGCAGTTGTGATTAGCCGACGCGTAAAGCGCTCTTGCTCGAGGGGTTCCTCTGGCACGATGAAGTCTTCATTGCCAAGGCTGACATCATCCTCGGAGATCGGTAGATAGTTACTATCTTCTAAATCCTCATTCCCGACTGGCTCATCGGGGTTGCCTTGTCCCTCCTCCCAATCATCTTGTTCAGACGTAGGCTCGACGGGGTCTTCGGGATCCTCAGCATTCTCTGGAGTGTTATTGTCTCTGGTGCCGGTATTACTGTCCTTTTCGCGATGCGATTTTGAGCGGCGCCGTTGACGTCGATGTTTTGGTGGTGCGCTCGCAAGCTTGACCTCACTCCGATCTTTCCTGCCTTCGTCGTCGGCCTCTTTGGGTGTATCCTGGAGGTAGCCATCCAGCGTCCGGTGAATTGTGGGTCTTGGCTTTGTCTGTCTCCGGCATTGTCGTCCATATTGTCAATGTCTTCGGAGGCGTAATCTAGCATGTCGGTTAAATCCTCGACAGTGGCTATTAAGTGGGTGGTGGATGGGACGTAAAATTCCCCGCTCTCAGCCCCTAGTCCAGGATGGGTGTAGTTCGGAGGTGATGCTTCCGTAATGGCGAGGGATTGCATTAAGTCCTAGGCCTCGTTTAAGAGAGAAGGCCGGACGGGGGACCGAGAATCTGCAGGGCTAGGTACGGGAAGATTCCAGGTTGTGCTCACCAAATGCGTGCCTCGGGAGTTCAGAGTTTACATCCTGAGGCGGGTTCGCCTGTCCGATGATCGGGAGAGTCCTGTTTGACTCCAGGCTCGCCGAAGACATAGCTGCCTCTGGGTCTCCGGAGAAAAGTTCCTTAGTAGGAGAGGGTCCGATGGGTTAGATACCCATCTTCGGAAGAAGTAGTCTACCTTGGATCTAAGGCCTTGAGCGGTGCCTGATGAGGAGTCCGATCAGTTTCCCTCTTGGAACAGAGGAACAATGGTCGAGGCCGTGAACCCTTTGAATATCAAGTCTCCTCCGACATTGATGATGTAATTCAGGCTCCCGAATCTGATCTGATGACCAGGGGCGTAGGTATCGGTCTGTTCAAGGTGACCAATCGAATTGGCGTGCAGAGCGAAGACGCCGAACACGAAAAGTTGACCGGGGAGGAAGGTTTTCTCGGAACTAGCATCGTTGTTGATGATTGAACGAGCCATCGAACCTTCTACTGACGACACAGTGGAACTCAATGAAAGCACCAATGTCGGTGTCAAAACCGGCCGATCTCGGTAGGGGGTCCCGAACTGTGCTTCTGAGGATCGAAGGTAACAGGAGATAGAAGGGACACAATGTTTACCCAGGTTCGGGCCCTCTTAATTGAGGCAATACCCTACTTCCTACTTGATTGATCTTGATGAGTATGGGGGTTACAAGAGTTGATCTACCTCGAGATCGAAATCGCTAAACCCTAGATGTCTAGCCTATATGAATTATGATAGCCTCTATGGACAAACCCCTCCAGTTTATATAGACACCAGAGGGGCCTAGGGTTGTATAGGGTTGGTTTATAGAGCAAGGAAAGCACACACCCAGACGCCAATCATGCCATCCACGCAAGGGAGAGTCCCATCCAGACACAAGGAAGGCCTTCTACCTTGTATCTTCACGGCGCATTAGTCTGGCCCATGTCACATAGCCCAGACACCCGAGGACTCTGTAATCCAGGACTCCCTCATCGGCCTCGAGGCGCTCCCACGCCATAGACGAGCTCACCACCCTGGCTCTGGCAGAACGAGGTCAACCGGACGTGTGCCGAAGGGGAAATTGAGCCTACCGCCGCGCAGTGGTAGCGGACCTACCAGCGGTCCTACTCCATGGTCGTGAGCTCGGCCGTGTGGAAGCTACCGAGCCACCGGCGGGTGTGGGTCTCCTGATCTATAATCTCGGCGACCCACATCCCCCACCGCCGCTGCCAGACCTCGAGGTAGGACCTCATCGGCTGCCGGGTCCGAGGGAGGACGGTGAAGTCCTCGAACCGATGTAGGGCCGCGACGGGCGGATCGGGGGACCGGCGACGGCGGATCGAGCCCGGGGAGGACGACGGGGACACCTCGGTGGCCACCTCACCAGCATCGGGCAAAAAGGCCGCGATAAACCTCTTTTTAGCTATTGGCTCCTGGAGTTCCCCGGCACATAGGCAGAGGTTGAGGATGGAGGCAGCAGCGATGACAGCGACCTACCAATGGTTTTGGGGGTGGTGTGTGTCTGTGTGAGCGGAGGTTTTGGGGAGTGTATAGTGTGTGTGGAGGGGGGGCAAGGTGGTATTTGAGGAAATACTGCGGCAACTAAAAATTTTACTAGGTGGGAGTAACGAGGCGGGTCTACTAAAATTTGGATCAAAGGCAAGCAGATATTTTTGAGATTGCGAGGGATGCAGAGGCGGGAGTAAAATACCGGGGCTACTGAGAATATGAATCAAGGGATAGAAGCAGAGCGGCAGTAACGGACATCGCACACGGTCCGCACATACTAATCGTGTGCTATCAAACATTAAAACCTTCCAGGTGGTAGATATTTTCGAGATTACGAGGCAGTAATATTTTTGAGATTGCGAGGGATCCAGAGGCGGGAATATTTGGGGAGCGAGCAAGTGTGCTTGACACAGCGGTTGTGGACTGTAGCCGACGCACCTTCTCACGTAAGCCATAGGCGTACTATACGCTGACGGTGCTCCAGGATATTTTGTACTACATCTCAAACGGTTGGTGCTAATAAACTGTGTGGGATCTACTTGGTTTTTCATCTTCATTTGAATTACATAATGGGGTCACAACGGTAATGGACGGTGTTTGAATTGCTAGACTTTTTATCTGCGATGAACATGCAACTATATGTGTGTCGTAAAAGAATTAGGATTATTCATGGTTCGTTTGGACATTTTATACATTAAATTGGTTTTCTAGCCATTTCAGGTGCACAATTCAAAATTAAACTACATGCACATGCTCCGGTGCACCAACATGGTTCGTAAAATCATATATGTGTCCATGGGTTTATGCTTCTGTCCCATGCAAGAAATGGGGATGCATTTCGAACACCACGGCACCATGGCTCTCTAGCAAACGTAGACATACTTGCTTTTGCAATTCTAGTAAATCCAAAAGTCGTCCGATATTCATGAAACTTAGCATGCTATCATCGAGCAGCATCAACATGACATGGTAAATTTTTTGTCCCATTTGGGGCAGGTTTGGGTATAAGCTTCTCACAGACCAGAGCTTCTCACAACAAGTGTGATGGTTTCAGTAGGGAATGTTTCTCCTTTTTGGGTGAAATGATATCCGTTGCCTCTTCTTGATTTCAATTATTTTCCTAGTGTCAACATACAACAACAGGAGTGTTGTGTTAATTTTTGGAATTTTTCGGGGTTTGTTTGGACATTTTTATAGATTAATTGAGTTTTCAATACATTTTATGTGCATAATTCAAATTTGAACTACATGCACATGCTCTAATGCATATAAATTCGTTGAAAAATTCAAATATGTGTCCTTGGTTGCATGCTTAGGTCCCATGCAAGAAATGGGAATGAATGTCAAAGACCCTGCCACCGCCACTCGACCACAAACGTTGAGATACCTGGTTTTTAAATTCTACTAATCCAAAACTCATCTGAAATTCATAAAACCTGTGTATGGTATCATGGAGCGGCATCAACATGCCATGGTAAAAATTTTGTCCCATTTGGGGCAGGTTTGGGTATAAGCTTCTCACAAACCAGAGCTTCGCACAACAAGCCTGATGGTTTCGGTAGGGAATGTGCCACCTTTGGAGAAGAAACGATATCCGTTCCCTCTTTTATTGCTTTCAAAAAATTTCTAGTGTCAACATAGAACAATAGGAGTGTTGTGTTAAGTTTTGGAATTTTTCAGGGTTCGTTTGGACATTTTTATACCTTAACTAGGTTTTCTAGGCATTTTATTTGCATTATTCAAATTTAAAATACAAGCACATGCTCCAGTGCACATAAATTGGTTGAAAAATCAAATTTGTGTCCTTGGGTGCATGCTTAGGTCCCATGCAAGAAATGGGAACGAATTTCAAACACAAGGGCACTGTTGATTGCCGGCAAAATGCTGAGATACCTCGTTTTAAATTCTAGTAAATCCAAAACTCGTGTGAAATTCATGAAACTTGGCATGCTATCATGGAGCGGCATCAAGATGACGTGGTAAATTTTTTGTCCCATTTGGGGGCAGGTTTAGGTATAAGCTTCTCACAAACCAGAGATTGTCACAACAAGCCTGATGGTTTCGGTAGGGAACGTGCCACCTTTGGGGATGAAACGATATATGTTGCCTCTAATTGCTTTCAAAAAATTTCTAGTGTCAACATAGAACAACAGGAGTGTTGTGTTAAGTTTTGGAATTTTTCAGGGTTCATTTGGACATTTTTATACATTAACTGGGTTGTCTAGGCATTTTATGTACGTAATTCAAATTTGAAATACATGCACATTGTCGGGGATGTGTAGCAACATATGCCAGGGGGTGGCTTATCATGGAGAGGGACAAGAGTACGTCGCCGGGCTCTAGAAGTGGGAGTGAGAGAGACCGCATGCGCCTGTGAATCTTACCCAGGTTCGGAGCTCTCCTAGGAGATAACACCCCTAGTCCTGCTCTGTGGGGTCTCCGCATGATCACTATCTCAACAAGGTAGCTACAAGCTTGCTCCTTGAGCTGTTTGGCTAGACGAGGAAGAAGAACAAGGCTAGCCCTACTTCACTCTCTCTATGTGGGTGTGTGTCTTCTAAGGTTCTGAACCCTTTTCATGGGTGACCTCGGGGGTTTATATAGGGCTACCCCAAGGGTACAATGGTAATCCGGCTGGGTGTAGGACCCGGCAGTCAGTGTCTCTAGACGTCGGCTTCTTCGCCGGCTGCTGGGGCCCGCCGCTTGGTGGGTCCAGCCGGCTGTTGTGTACTCGACCGATAGGCCGTGCCAGCCTCTTGCGGGTCTGGTGGATCGCTTTGCATGGTAGCCTCGCTACTGATGATGGATGCTTTGTCGGGGGAAGCATGGCTACAGTACCGCCGCCTGGTGGGTGTTCACTTTAGCCACTCCCCGTCTCTTCTGGTTAATGGCGCACAGATTTTGAGGGGGCGCCTCCTGGAAGGCGGCTCACTCCCATTGCCGCCTGGTGGGGCATCGCCGCCTTCTAGGGCTCGCTGGCAGGTAGGGCCCGCCGCCTGTGGGCTGTACTGACCGGTCATCGTGGGAGCATGGCTGCCTCTGACGTAGATGATGTCACGGGCCACATGGGAACTATGCCACGCCGGGCGAGGGGTGTCTGCTTGGTACACCACACTATAGCCACGCTTTGCCCTGGATTCGGGGGTGGCAAGTCATACTCTAGCCACGCCCCGTCCCGTCGTGGTAATGGGGTGCAGACTTTGAGGGAATGAGGGGCCGCCTGCTAGGAGTCGGCCTTCTCGTGGACGCTTGCTAGGAGTCGGCCTCTACGTGGCCGTCTTCTGTGATCTTGCCGCCTTCTAGTAGCCAGCCTCCTAGACCAACCGGCCCAAGTAACCAGTCGTTCGTCCAGGAGGTATGGGAGCGCAACTAGCCCCGATGTCTTGAAATACCATGGGGAGTTGACGGGGCTACCCGTGGTCATTTACTCCGATAGTAGTCCCTGAAGCTGGTGGGGCGCCGCAGATGAAGATGCTAGGAGCCTCAACAGCTTCCTACTCTGAGTTTCCTGGTAGCTTTGCTTCGTCCGTCTTCTAGAGGTGCCGACAGCTAGGAGCCGGCCGTGGCCAGGCTGGATGCCTGGTGAATTCAAAACGTCGTGGTGAGGGCCGGGTGGCATGCTAGCCAGATGATAGGCTTGCTGCCACGCACCGCCAGCAGGCCAAGCCGGCCTGCCAGCCCATGCGCATGACGGGACGATGCTGCAGGCCTAGGCCCGCCACTACAGGGCCTCGGCACGCGCACAGATCCGCTGCGGCCGAGGTGGGCGGTTGTGCTTCTGTGGTGCATTAACCGCATGCCATTAAGGCGCGGAAGGTGTGGGGTCGTGGGGAGAGTGGGCGCAGTTAATCCCACGACCCCCCACGTCTCGCCCCCTCGGCTCCGCCGCCAGGGGGCTATAAGTAGGGGGGAGCGGCAGACACACAAGCGCTCTCCTCTCCCTTTGTCTTTGCCTTTCTCCTTTCTCTTCTCCTTGCTGCCGCCGCGCCCCTTCCTCTTGCTGAGGCGTTGCAGTAGCGTGCCGTCACCGTGCCTCCTCGCATCGCGGCTTCTTTGCACCACTGAGGGTGCACCCACTCGTCGCCGTGACGCGCTTCCGTCGACCATCCATATCCATGGCGCACAAACGGGCCGGCGATTGGGATGGCTCCAACGTCCATGAAGACCACCTCACTTTCCTTCACCAGATGTGGAAGCAGCCTCACGATAGGCATGCAAAGGTGTGTGTTCCTCCCGAGGAGGAGATCTCGCAGGCGCGGGAGGACGGCGAACACGTCATCTTCCAGTCACACTTTCTTCGTGGCTTCGGCCTGCCGACGAGCAGCTTCTTCCGCTCCTTCCTCACCTTCTACAAAGTCCAGCCGCACCACCCCACGCCGAATATGGTGGTGCTGCTGGCCGCCTTCGGCACCGTCTGCGAAGGCTACCTTGGCACACTCCCCACCCTTGAGCTCTGGGGGGAGTTCTTCTACCTCAAGCTCGGTACCACCGCCAAGAACGAGGCGGCCCTGTGTGGAGCCTGCGTCGCAGTGCGGCGTTCGGGTTCCAGGGTCCGCTTCCCGGCCCTTGCCTTGCTGCAGTCGGCTAAAATGTGGCAGAAATCTTACTTCTACGCCAAGAACATCCACCCAACGATGGACTATGTCAACCTGCCGGCTTATTCAGCCGGCCCGCCGGTCGAGCCCCGCACCAACTGGCAATTTCGGCCGAAGAACCTATCGGCAGCCTCCTCCACCGCTCTCGCCCGACTTCAGGTGATGACGGAGTCGGAGGGCCTCAAGGCCTCGGATCTGCTGACTGCCTTCGTGGCGCGCCGAGTGCTTCCCCTCCAAGCCCGGCCCCACATAATCAGCCGCATGAGCGGGCACCGGGACCCAGGCTGGATGTGCACCAAGGAGTTTCCGGATGTGGAGGTGGTCCGGCTGGTGAATTACTTCTCCAACTGCAAGCTCTCAGAGAAGGAGTGGCGGTTCGGCAAGCCGCCGTACAGCCGCGCACACCCGCCGCCTGCTATGAGCCTTTTAATTCTCGTTCCTCCGTTCATCCGGGTTCTTTTTTGCCGCCTGACCAGTCGGCCATGGTGTAGATCTTCTCAACCCAGTCGGCGACCGATGCTCTGGCCCCAGGTTATCAGTACCTGCCGGACTAGTCATTGAGCGAAGTGGACGAACCCGACTTGGGGGCGGCCGCCATGGAAGAGGACGACACCACAGGTGGTGGTGGTGATGGAGCAGGCGGCTCCGCAGGAGGCAGCCTTGGGGATTGGCCGATGATGATGAGGAGGACAACGAGCCATAATCATGGGCACGGCTTTCGAAAGTTCAAAACCCTGCAGGGGTGTCCCAACTTAGCCCATCACAAGCTCTCACGGTCAACGAAGGATATTCCTTCTCCGGAGAACCCAATCAGTCTCGGAATCCCGGTTACAAGACATTTCGACAATGGTAAAACAAGACCAGCAAAGCCACCCGAATATGCTAACAAATCCCGATAGGAGCTGCACATATGTCGTTCTCGGGGCACACCGGATAAGCAATCCGTACAAGTAAAACCAACCCTCAAGTTTCCCCAAGGTGGTGTTGCAAGGGGCTCTAGTTTGGACCAACACTCAGAGGAGCACTGGCCCGGGGGATTAAAATAAAGATGACCCTTGAGTCAGCGGAACCAAGGGAAAAAGGCTTAGGTGGCAAATGGTAAAACCAAGGTTGGGCCTTGCTGGAGGAGTTTTATTCAAGGTGAACTATCAAGGGGTTCCCATAACACCCAACCGCGTAAGGAACGCAAAATCAAGGAACATAACACTGGTATGACGGAAACTAGGGCGGCAAGAGTGGAACAGAACACCAGGAATAAAGCCGAGCCTTCCACCCTTTACCAAGTATATATATGCATTAAAGTAAATAAGATATAATAATGATATCCCAACAATATCCGTGTTCCAACATGGAACAAACTTCATCTTCACCTGCAACTAGCAACCCTGTAAGAGAGGCTGACCAAAGCGATAACATAGCCAAACAACGGTTTGCTAGGAAAGGTGGGTTAGAGGCTTGACATGGCAATATGGGAGGCATGATATAGCAAGTGGTAGGTAGCGCAACATAGCAAAAGAGCGAACAACTAGCAAGCAAAGATAGAAGTGATTTCGAGGGTATGGTCATCTTGCCTTCATAGTTCTCAGAATTGACGAAAGCTTGATCCTCGTTAGCGTACTCAACAGGTTCCTCGATCACATACTTGTCTCCCGGCTCTACCCAAAGCAAGAACACAAGCAAAAGGACCAACAATCAATCACGGTGTAATGCACAAGCAACATGATGCAAAACATGGCATGATATGCGAGATGTGATATGCAATGCATATGCGTGCTCCAGAAGGAAAAGAATGATCAAGGCGTCAACTTGGCAAACCAAGTGTGCCGCTGGAAAGATGAGATGATGTCGGTCGAAAATGATATAAAGATCACCGGAAACGGATGCATGGTTTGCAAATGGCAAGCGAAACAAGAATGGCACAATTCTGCGATTAACAGCACGATGCCATCTAGAATGCAACAAGAAACTAAGGCACTGCACTCCAACATAGCAACAAAGCATATGGAGTGATGTACTCAAGATTCTTGACAAGACATGAACAATGAGCTACGGCCAAATCACACAGGAGCAGGTTCAAACAAGCATGGCAAAAGTGCAAAAGATATCAGCTTCACAGACTTAGTGAAACTACTAACATGCCAGGAAATAACATCAGGAAGCCATGTTTAGAGGAAACAAACAACATGCTACATGAACATATCATAGCAAACAAAGGCATGTCATGATTCTAATAAATGCATAGAACAAAAGTCCCTTACTGATCATGAGCCAAAAAGGCAGAGAAGATATGATGGCACCCATGTAAACATAGCAAGTTTTACTAACAGTTTCAGACTTAGCAGAAAATAGAGCATGCCATAAACAGAATTATAAAGACAACTTTGCGAGCTCAAATCACTCATCACAAAGCCTTGCATGACAAACTAAGAATATCAACAACAAGATGACATGTTCATGAAACTAAAAATGGCAAGAGCAAGTTCATAGCATGCATGAATCAACTAAAATAACCATGGCAAAATTGATTAACATGTAAACAATCTGCCAGGAACATTTTGTAGCAAAAGTAGAGCAAGATTGAGACATGGTAGGGCACTCCATAGTTGCAAAAAGGGGCATGGATGGATAGATCATAATCATATGCCCAAAACATCCTTACTAAAGATGCTCAAAACAAGCATGGATCTCACTATAGCATCATGTTTACATGGCATAAAAATAACAGAAGAACAAGGACTTTGCAAAATTCTAAGTCCCTGAAAACAGCAATGTCACAAAGGCCACTTTGCATGCTTGTTCTAGTCACCACATTGATCACAAAAATACATGGAAAGCACCTCTGCAAAGATGGCATGGCATAGCTCAAAACACATGTAGAGCTCATGCCCATATGATGCACACAACAAATGTGGGGAAAATGACAAATCCTCATACTCTGATAAGTAACAGCACCTAACAATTTATAGCACTCTTGCATCAATGATTTGGGCATCAAGATGGACTCAAACAAGCATGTCACAATGGAAAGAAATGAAGACCATCTCCCAATTAACATTTCGATATATCATGCGCATGAAACGGAGATACGGACATGGAGTTATGATGGAATGAACAGAGGCATAAAATGTTACAGAGAAAGGGACTTGGTGAAAAATTACCCACGTGAAACGGGATCCAAATCAGGGAAGCTCCATTCCTCGTACATGACAATTCCGGGGGAAGTCAACGGCGACTGTGGGGCGGCGTGGGGCTCCGGTGGGCGTCGGGGAGGCCGAGAATGGGTAGATCGGGTCGTGGGCGGCCGGATCAGGGCAAGGGCGGCATGGACGGAACTCGGGGCGGCGCTGTCTGTGGAGCTTGGGCAGCCATGGCAGGGCTTGAGCTCCTGGAGCAGAGAGAGAGAGACCGGGTGAGGGAGAGGTCGGGCCAGAGGAGGAAGGAGATGGGGACGGGCACGGTGGCTGACGACCCGGGGCGACAAGAGTGCGGCGAGGCATCGGTGTGCTTCGGTGAGGTCGAGTGGAGGCGGGCGATGAACGCCGGCGAGTCGACGGGGCACTCTAGCGAAGTCCGGCAAGGGGCGTGGGCGGCGGCGCGCACATCCGGGCTCCGGCGGGCCCTGGATCAGCTCCGCGGGCCGCCCAGGTGGATGGGGCGGCTGGTGACAGGTGGCGGCCTCCGGTTGGACGAGGGAGCAGCGGTGATGACGTGGCGGCCTGAAATTGGGCGCAGCGACGTGTCCGGCGGACATGTCTGGCGCGGATGGACATGTCCGGCGGCGCGAGGAGGAAAATGACTAGGGCTTCATCCGCGAAAATTCGGGGGAGGGGACTAATTTATAGGTAGAGGGAGGTAGGAATGTCCAAATGAGGTGCGGTTTTTTCCCACACGATCGTGATCCGACGCCGGAGGACATGGAGTTGGTTTAGATGGGTTATTGGGCTGTTTTTCTGGGGTGTTGGGCTGCAACACAAAGAGGGCTTTTGCGGTTACCCGGTTAACCGTTGGAGCATGAAACGGCCTCCAAATGGAACGAAATTTGATAGGCGGTCTACCTGTAGTGTACCAAGGCCACTTGACTAATCTCGGCCCATTCCGAGAACGTTTAACACCCGCTCACAAAAAGAGACAAGAGGGGTGCGCCGGGTGCATGTGGGAGTGTTGGATTGCAAAACGGACAACAAGGAAAATGCTCGGATGCATGAGATGAACACGTATGCAAATGTGATGCGCATGATGACATGATATGAAATGCATGACATGAACAAAATGAAAAACAAAGACAAAACCCAACCACGAAGGAAATCTCATATCACATCTCCGGAAAAGGCAAGAGTCGGAGTTACAAATATGGAAAGTTGCATCCGGGGTGTTACATGTCTTGATCCTTTTTGTGTTTCTGCCTTGCATTTTCTTTTCTTCTCCTCGCAAAACTTCTTATTTCTCCTTTTCTTATCTTGTCGAGCAAGGCCCCTCTTTCTCTCGCGCAGGCCCTGTCTGGCTTGGTGATTGGGGCAGCAGGCGGCTTCGCGGAACCCCGCCGCGTGGATCCGCTCGCCGATCTCCAGGAGGCGACGAAGAGGAATGTGTTAGAGGCGCACGAGGAGCAGGATGAGGCAGAGTGGGCGAAGGCGGAGGCGGCCAAGACGGCACAAGCAGAGGCTGATGCCGCGGCCAAGACCCAGGCCGATGCGGCCGCCAAGGCGCATGCGGAGGAGGCGTCCCGCAGCCGAGTTCCAGAGTCCACTAGACCGCAACGCGCGGACACACCAGTGCCGGAGGGCCAGGCGCCGACAGGAGGAATCGGCACCGACCAGCCGGTCCTTGTGAAGGGATGGGGCGACCCTGTTGTCCTGGAGGCGGAGGTGCCCCCGCACACACTGACTGCCGACGCATCGGGCAGTTGGCCTGAGGCGCCGTTGCTGCCGCCATCTGGTGGCGAACTGGTGGTGGGGACGACTCCTGCTGCCCGCTCTCCGGTGCGTCGATGTCTCGAGAAGGCAGTCTTGGCACCGCGGCCATTAGAAATTGGGGCCGCCTGCTCGTCGGCCCCTGACACCGAGGCCACCAGTGCCGCCCCATCGGGTTGGACGCCTGGGGGTGGCACCAGTGTCTTGAACTTGGCTGTGTAAGACGTCCAGGCCCGTTTCAATGCCCAAGGTGCCGCCCTCCAGCAGTATACGTAGGAGTTCCTGGCGACGCGAGCAGCCATCCGGATATGTTTCTTACTTCTTGCCTTTTGTTTTGGTTCCTTGCAATCTTCCATGGGGGCGCCCCAGCGCACCCACTGGGTGTAGCCCCCGAGTCCCGAGCCGACTGCTTAATAGGCGGCTCGAACTTTAAGTTAGTTCCGAGCACTGACTTGTCTTTTCCTTTTGCTGCAGGATTATCACAACGTCCGTGTGGCGGCCTACAACTCCCAAGTCCAGGAGCTGGCCAAGCGGACCGCCAACCTCAACCAGAGCCGGAGTAAGTTCTCTATCTTTCTTCTCACGGGGGCGCATCAGCGCACCCGCTAGGTGTAGCCCCCGAGATTCGGGCCGACTTCTGAGTAGTCGGGCCGGATCTTCCGGCAACTATCTTTATTTGGTGTTGATGTTTTTCTTCTTCTCTGTCTTGGCAGAGGCCGCTGCAGATCTGCAGAAGAGCCTGGGTGCGGCCAAAACCGTGCTTTGTGCCAAGGAGGAGGAGCGCAGCCAGGCGGCCAAGGAGTGCGACCGCCTGACCAAGGAGCTGGCGGACCAGGAGGAGCGGCACAAGGCGGAGCTCCAGAAGCTGAAGGAGAGCGAAGCCAACATTCAGGCCGAGTTAGAGACTTCTCGCTCGAATTGGGCCAAGAAGGAGGACCTGTCCGACGGCTACGGCGAGATTGAGGATATGATCAACGGTGAGTTGTTTCTTCCTTTCGTTCAGTCGCCGACTGTTGCATGAGCCGGCTTCTGGCTTCTGACTTCTTTTTTCTTGTGCAGAGTTCTTTCCTGGTCAATCCGTTGCCGTTAGCCAGGCCACCGAGGGTCGCTATGATGAGCGAAGAAGGGCTGGTGCAGAAATTGCGCCTAACACGCCCCGGACCCTCAGCGAGCAGCTTCTCGCCGTTCAAGCGTGCCTGCGGCTGGCTCATCGGATGCTCTGCCGCCTGCAGTGTGTCAGGTCTTAGGTGCTGACCGCCCTCTGGCTGGATGCCTAGAGACCACGCACTCCCAGCCGGACTGCGGACTGGCTGGAGGTAGCAGTCGGGCGCTTCGAGGCTTGGAAGGGTGCCATGGCTCGGGCAGGCACCAAGACGGCGTTGGAATTTGTCAACGCGTGGTATCCAGGCCTGAACCTGGCCCAGCTGGCAACCTTCTGGCAGGAGGCCGCGCCGGAGCTGGCAGCCGCAAGGAGGGTGCTCAATCAACGTGCCGCGGTGATTGCCGAGTTCCCCTACACCACCGCCTTCATCCCCGAGCTAGATGAGGAAGGCACCGAAGTGCCGCCCAACTAATTCGGGCTGAACCCGGAGTATGGGGAGGACTCAGCGGAGGAGATCGCCTCCAGCGATGAGGGCGAAGACGAGGAAGATGAGGACGACGAAGACGACACACCAGACGATGGAGCAGACAGCCGTCCTCAACCTGACCAAGTCTCGACCAACGAGCCGTGCGCTACTGCGCCAACTGCTACTAGAGCTGATCAGGACGAGACCTCATAGTCGGCCACTCCACCATCAGGTGCCGCTACCTCTGCCAACTTGCCCGACCCGCCTGTTGCTCCCTTGGCCTAGACGGCCAATTTATCTTATCTTTTCTTGTTCTTGTAATCTTTTGAACAAGTTAGATCCACGCAATTCCACCCACTGGCGTGTATTTTCAAAATCTATTAAATGCTGGCCGAGAGCCTTTTGCTTATGTAAATTAATTTACTCGCACAAGTCTGTGCCTTGTCGGGTTCCACTTTGCCTTGCTTTTCTATTCTATTTTGGCTTTTTCCTTTGCCGTCTTCCTTTGGCTACCGCCCTGCTAGCCGCCGCTCTGCAGTCTGTGGTTGGGTCGCTTAGAACACAACAATTCAATTGAGAAGTCGGTCGGCCGGCTGGTCAGCAGCTGGACAATGAGGTAAGGAGCCGGCTTGGCCTATGCTGATGTTCTTTCCTTAGTCATTTTTCATGTGGACACCATTTCCCGCCTTTATCTCTTGCCGGCCGGACAGTCGCTCTGCGAGCTGCGGCTTGTGGCAAGAGAGGGCTTTAGATGTGGGCACACTACTTGTCTGAGTGCAGGTAGTGTCAGAATAGGACAAGGCGGCGAGCCCCTAGGCCGAATGGTCGGACCCGGTGCTAGGCGGAGGAATGAAAATAATACATTGGCATACATAATCTTATCATATAGATAAAAAGGGTAGCCCCCGAGTGCTCCTCGAGGGACCCGATGTCTTTGTTGCTTAACACAAAAGGTAGTGTAATACATACTGCGTTAACTGTAAAATCTTCAAGAAGATTTGTGTTCCATGGGCGCTATGTTTCCTTGCCGGAGTCGTCCCTCTTGTGCGCCATGGGCTTCTGCACGTCGATGAGGTAGTAGGAGTCATTGCCCAAGTCTTTGCTGATGATGAAAGGGCTCTCCCACGGGGCCGAGAGCTTGTGCTGGTCGGCTGTTCGCTGGATCAGTCGGAGCACAAGGTCTCCCTCTCAGAAGGATCGTGGCCTTACCTTCCGGCTGTGGTAGCGGTGCAGGCCTTGCTGGTAGATGGCGGACTGTCTAAGTGCTAGCAGCTGGCCCTCTTCCAACAGGTCGACGTCGTCTTCTCGTGATTCCTTTGCTTCTGCCTCCGTGTACATGGTGACGCGAGGTGAGTCAAACTCGACGTTAGTTGGGATGACGAGCTCGTCTCGGTACACAAGGAAGAAAGGAGTGCAGCCGGTTGCTTTGTTCAACATGGTCCGGAGACTCCACAGGACGGCCGACAGCTCGTTAATCCAGTAGCAGGCCGAACGGTCTAGCGGCTTGATCAGTCGGGGCTTGATGCCAGACAAGATGAGGCCGTTTGCTCACTCGACCTGGCCGTTTGACTATGGATGGGAAACAGACGCTAAGTCCAGTCGAATGCCCTATGTCGCGCAGAAACGGGCCAAGGCTCCTTTCACAAAGTTGGTGCCATTGTCGGTGATGATGTTGTGCGGCACACCTTACCGGACGGTGATATCTGCAATGAAGGTCACAACAGTCGGACCATTCAGTTTCTTGATTGGCTTCGCTTCAATCCACTTGGTGAATTTGTCCACGGCAACCAGCAGATGGGTCATGCCGCCGCATGCTGTCTTGAATGGGCCCACCATGTCCAGTCCCCAGACGGCAAATGACCAAGTGCGGGGGATGGTCTTGAGTGCAGAAGCCGACAGGTGTTGCTTGGAGCCGAATTTTTGGCACCCTTTGCACTTCTTGACCAATTCCTTGGTGGCGTCCAAAGTAGTCGGCCAGAAGAATCCATGGCGGAAAGCTTTGGCGACAAGGGATCTGGAGGCTGCGTGGTGGCCACACTCGCCTTGGTGGATGTCGCCGAGGATTGCCTTGCCTTTCTCTGGCTCGACACAGCGCTGGAAGATGCCAGTCACGCTGCGCCTGACAAGATCTCTGTTTACTATCGTGTATGCTGCTGCTCGGCATTGCACTTGCCGGGCCAAGATCGTGTTGGCTGGTAGCTCTTCGCTCACCAGGAAGTTGAGGAATGGGCTGCGCCCATGATGGTGCTTTGACCACTGTCATCACGGCCACTGGTACCAGGGTGGTTGCGTTGGGAGGAGGCGGGTTAGAATCGACCGCCGCGTGCTGCATCATTGAAGTCCCCGGGCCGGCTGCTGCAACTCCCGGGCCGGTTTCTAAAGTCCCCAGGCTGGGTGCGACTGCTGCAACCCCCGTGCCGCCTGCCGAAGTCCCCAGGCCGACTGCTGCAGCCCTCGGGCCGAGTTCTGAAGTCCCCGGGCCGGGCGCGACTGCTGCAGTCCCTGAGCCGCTTGCCGAAGTCCCCGGGCCGGCTGCTGCAGCCCCGAAGTTGGATCCAACTGTTTTGGGAGCAGCTGGTTCAAAGATGGACTCTGATTCTGGCGAAGGCTTGATAGGCGGCTTGCAGAGGCACTGGAGGGAGACGCCGGCTGGTATCGCTTCGCGGGTGGAGCCAATCCGTGCCAGGGCATCAGCTTGCTCGTTGTCGGCCCGTGGCACGTGAAGGAACTCGCACCCGTCAAAGTATTCGTTGATCTGCAGGATGAGAAAGCGGCAGCTTGCCATGTTTGCATCCTTGGCGTCCCAGTCGCCAGACGACTGCTGGACTACTAAGTCCGAGTCATCATAGTATGGAATCTGGTGGATGCCAATCTCCTTGGCCAGTCGGAGTCCGTGTACGAGCACCTCGTACTCGACCACATTGTTGGAAGTGGCAAAGTGAATTTGCAGCGTGTATCTGAGCTTGTCACCTTTGGGAGAGGTGAGGATGATGCCGGTTCCCAAACCGGTGCGCATCTTCGAGTCATCCAAGTGCATCCGCCAATGGGTGGAGTTCGGAGCTAGCGGCAGATACTGGGTCTCGTCCCAGTCGACGAGTAAGTCGCTAGTGCTTGGGACTTGATGGTGGGGTGTGGCTGGTAGAAGATGGTGTAAGGGGCTAGCTTGATGGCCCACTTTCCTACCCGACCTGATGCATCTCTGTTGCCTATGTTCTCGGCAAGCGGGGCGGTGCAAACGACCATGATGGAGTGCTCTTGGAAATATTGCTTGAGTTTCTTGGTGGCAAAGTGCACGCCGTAGCACATCTTCTGGTAGTTGGGGGTAATTCTGCTTGGAGGCGGACAACACCTCACTCAAGTAGTACACGGGCCTCTGGACCGGTTGTGCCTTGCCGTCTTCTAGGCACTCTACCACAATGACAATGCGGACCACCCAGGCTGGTGGTGGCGCTGTAGAGGAACATGATCTACTTAGCAGCTGGAGCCGCCAGGACAGGCGGTGTAGTCAGCATTTTCTTGAGCTGGAGGAAGGCCTCATCCGCCTTGTCGGTTCAATCGAAGTGAGTGGTTGTCTTCATTAACTGGTACAGGGGAAGAGCCTTCTCGCCCAACCGACTGATGAAGCGGCTTGTAACACCCATGATGCGGCTATATCTCCCACGTGTCGGAGCACGACTTAGAGGCATAACCGCATTGTAGGCATGTTGCAAGAGGGGTAATCTTTACACATCCCATGTACTGAATAAGAAAGGGATAAAGAGTTGGCTTACAATCGCCACTTCACACAATACGTAAATAAAGCATTACATCATCCAGAATACAATCAATGTCCGACTACGGAACCAAAAATAAAAGAAGACCACCCCTAATGCTAGATCTCCGATCGCCCCAACTGGGCTCCACTACTGATCAACTGGAAACGAAACTGAAGGACATATGCCCTAGAGGCAATAATAATGTTATTACTTTATTTCCTTATATCATGATAAATGTTTATTATTCATGCTAGAATTGTATTACCCGGAAACATAATACTTGTGTGAATACATAGACAAACTAAACGTCACTAGTATGCCTCTACTTGACTAGCTCGTTAATCAAAGATGGTTATGTTTCCCTAACCATAGACATGTGTTGTCATTTGATTAACGGGATCACATTATTAGGAGAATGATGTGATTGACATGACCCATTCCATTAGCTTAGCACCCGATCGTTTAGTATGTTGCTATTGCTTTCTTCATGACTTATACATGTTCCTATAATTATGAGATTATGCAACTCCCGTTTGCCGGAGGAACACTTTGTGTGCTACCAAACTTCACAACGTAACTGGGTAATTATAAAGGAGCTCTACAGGTGTCTCCAAAGGTAAATGTTGGGTTGGCATATTTCGAGATTAGGATTTGTCACTCCGATTGTCGGAGAGGTATCTCTGGGCCCTCTCGGTAATGCACATCACATAAGCCTTGCAAGCATTGCAACTAATGAGTTAGTTGCGAGATGATGTATTACAAAACGAGTAAAGAGACTTGCCGGTAACGAGATTGAACTAGGTATTGAGATACCGACGATCGAATCTCGGGCAAGTTACATACCGATGACAAAGGGAACAACGTATGTTGTTATGCGGTCTGACCGATAAAGATCTTCGTAGAATATGTAGGAGCCAATATGGGCATCCAGGTCCCGCTATTGGTTATTGACCGGAGACGTGTGGCTATGCCCGGTCCTTGCGAAGGTTAAATCAGCACCAACTTGACAAACTATCATTGTGGTTTTGATGCGTAGGTAAGATTGGTTCTTGCTTAAGCCCGTAGAAGCCACATAAAACTTGCAATAACAAAGTAGAAGACGTCTAACTTGTTTTTGCAGGGCATGTTGTGATGTGATATGGTCAAGACATGATTCTAAATTTTATTGTATGAGATGATCATGTTTTGTAACCGAGTTATTGGCAACTGGCAGGAGCCATATGGTTGTCGCTTTATTCCATGCAATGCAATTATGCTGTAATGCTTTACTTTATCTCTAAGCGGTAGCGATAGTCGTGGAAGCATAAGATTGGCGAGACGACAAGGATGCTACGATGATGATCAAGGTGTTGCACCGGTGACATTGGTGATCATGACGGTGCTTCAAAGATGGAGATCACAAGCACAAGATGATGATGGCCATATCATATCACTTATATTGATTGCATGTGATGTTTATCTTTTATGCATCTTATCTTGCTTTGTTTGACGGTAGCATTTTAAGATGATCTCTCACTAATTATCAAGAAGTGTTCTCCCTGAGTATGCATCGTTGCGAAAGTTCTTCGTGCTGAGACACCACGTGATGATCGGCTGTGATAGGCTCTATGTTCAAATACAACGGGTGCAAAACAGTTGCACACGCAGAATACTCAGGTTATACTTGACGAGCCAAGCATATACAGATATGACCTAGGAACACGGAGACCGAAAGGTCGAGCGTGAATCATATAGTAGATATGATCAACATAGTGATGTTCACCAATGAAACTACTCCATCTCACGTGATGATCAGACATGGTTTAGTTGATTTGGATCACGTAATCACTTAGAGGATTAGAGGGATGTCTATCTAAGTGGGAGTTCTTTAGTAATATGATTAATTTAACTTAAATTTATCATGAACTTAGTACCTGATAGTATCTTGCTTGTTTATGTTTGATTGTAGATAGATGGCCCGTGTTGTTGTTCCGTTGAATTTTAATGCGTTCCTTGAGAAAGCAAAGTTGAAAGATGATGGTAGCAATTACACGGACTGGGTCCGTAACTTGAGGATTATCCTCATTGCTGCACAGAAGAATTATGTCCTGGAAGCACCGTTGGGTGCCAGGCCTACTGCTGGAGCAACACCAGATGTTATGAACGTCTGGCAGAGCAAAGCTGATGACTGCTCGATAGTTCAGTGTGCCATGCTTTACGGCTTAGAATCGAGACTTCAACGACGTTTTGAACGTCATGGAGCATTTGAGATGTTCCAGGAGTTGAAGTTAATATTTCAAGCAAATGCCCAGATTGAGAGATATGAAGTCTCCAATAAGTTCTATAGCTGCAAGATGGAGGAGAACAGTTCTGTCAGTGAGCATATACTCAAAATGTCTGGGTATAATAATCACTTGATTCAATTGGGAGTTAATCTTCCAGATGATTGCGTCATTGACAGAATTCTCCAATCATTGCCACCTAGCTACAAGAGGTTCATGATGAACTATAATATGCAAGGATGAATAAGACTATTCCCGATCTCTTCGCAATGCTGAAAGCTGCGGAGGTAGAAATCAAGAAGGAGCATCAAGTGTTGATGGTCAACAAGACCACTAGTTTTAATAAAAAGGGC
The DNA here is from genome assembly GCF_002162155.2 of Triticum dicoccoides. NCBI lineage: Eukaryota > Viridiplantae > Streptophyta > Magnoliopsida > Poales > Poaceae > Triticum > Triticum dicoccoides. Next base: position 180,772,760 of record NC_041384.1, read on the forward strand.
AAAGGGAAGAAGAAGGGGAACTTCAAAAAGAACAGCAAGCAAGTTGCTGCTCAAGAGAAGAAACCCAAATCTAGACCTAAGCCTGAAACTGAGTGCTTCTACTGCAAGCAGACTGGTCACTGGAAGCGGAACTGCCCCAAGTATTTGGCGGATAAGAAGGATGGCAAGGTGAACAAAGGTATATGCGATATACATGTTATTGATGTGTACCTTACTAATGCTCGTAGTAGCACCTAGGTATTTGATACTGGTTCTGTTGCTAACATTTGCAACTCGAAACATGGACTACGGATTAAGCGAAGATTGGCTAAGGACGAGGTGACGATGCATGTGGGAAATGGTTCCAAAGTCGATGTGATCGCGGTCAGCACGCTACCTCTACATCTACCTTCGAGATTAGTACTAGACCTAAATAATTGTTATTTGGTGCCAGCGTTGAGCATGAACATTATATATGGGTCTTGTTTGATGCGAGACGGTTATTCATTTAAATCAGAGAATAATGTTTGTTCTATTTATATGAGTAATATCTTTTATGGTCATGCACCCATGAAGAATGGTCTATTCTTATTAAATCTCGATAGTAGTGACACACATATTCATAATGTTGAAGCCAAAAGATGCAGAGTTGATAATGATAGTGCAACTTATTTGTGGCACTGCCGTTTAGGTCATATCGGTATAAAGCGCATGAAGAAACTCCATACTGATGGACTTTTGGAACCACTTGATTATGAATCACTTGGTACTTGCGAACCATGCCATATGGGTAAGATGACAAAAACACCGTTCTCCGGTACTATGGAGAGAGCAACAGATTTGTTAGAAATCATACATACAGATGTATGTGGTCCAATGAATGTTGAGGCTCGTGGCGGATATCGTTATTTTCTCACTTTCACAGATGACTTAAGCAGATATGGGTATATCTCCTTAATGAAACATAAGTCTGAAACATTTGAAAAGTTCAAAGAATTTCAGAGTGAAGTTGAAAATCATCGTAACAAGAAAATAAAATTCCTACGATCTGATCGTGGAGGAGAATATTTGAGTTATGAGTTTGGTGTACATTTGAAACAATGCGGAATAGTTTCGCAACTCACGCCACCCGGAACACCACAGTGTAATGGTGTGTCCGAATGTCGTAATCATACTTTACTTGATATGGTACGATCTATGATGTCTCTTACTGATTTACCGCTATCGTTTTGGGGTTATGCTCTAAAGACAGCCACATTCACGTTAAATAGGGCACCATCAAAATCCGTTGAGACGACGCCTTATGAACTGTGGTTTGGCAAGAAACCAAAGTTGTCGTTTCTGAAAGTTTGGGGCTGCGATGCTTATGTGAAAAAGCTTCAACCTGATAAGCTCGAACCCAAATCGGAGAAATGTGTCTTCATAGGATATCCAAAGGAAACTATTGGATACACCTTCTATCATAGATCCAAAGGCAAGACTTTTGTTGCTAAATTCGGGAACTTTCTAGAGAAGGAGTTTCTCTCGAAAGAAGTGAGTGGGAGAAAAGTAGAACTTGATGAGGTAACTGTACCTGCTCCCTTATTGGAAAGTAGTACATCACAGAAACCAGTTTCTGTGACACCTACACCAATTAGTGAGGAAGGTAATGATGATGATCATGAAACTTCAGAACAAGATACTACTGAACCTCGTAGATCAACCAGAGTAAGATTCGCACCAGAGTGGTATGGTAATCCTGTTCTGGAAGTCATGCTACTAGATCATGATGAACCTACGAACTATGGAGAAGCGATGGTGAGCCCAGATTTCGCAAAATGGCTTGGAGCCATGAAATCTGAGATGGGATCCATGTATGAGAACAAAGTGTGGACTTTGGTTGACTTGCCCAAAGATCGGCAAGCAATTGAGAATAAATGGATCTTCAAGAAGAAGACTGACGCTGACGATAATGTTACTGTCTACAAAGCTCGACTTGTCGCAAAAGGTTTTCGACAAGTTCAAGGGATTGACTATGATGAGACCCTCTCACCCGTAGCGATGCTTAAGTCTGTCCGAATCATGTTAGCAATTGCCGCATTTTATGATTATGAAATATGGTAGATGGATGTCAAAACTGCATTCTTGAATGGATTTCTGGAAGAAGAGTTGTATATGATGCAGCCGAAAGGTTTTGTCGATCCAAAGGGAGCTAACAAAGTGTGCAAGCTCCAGCGATCCATTTATGGACTGGTGCAAGCCTCTCGGAGTTGTAATAAACGCTTTGATAGTGTGATCAAAGCATTTGGTTTTGTACAGACTTTTGGAGAAGCCTGTATTTACAAGAAAGTGAGTGGGAGCTCTATAGCATTTCTGATATTATATGTAGATGACATATAAATAATCAGAAATGATATAGAATTTTTGGATAGCATAAAGGGATACTTGAATAAGAGTTTTTCAATGAAAGACCTCGGTGAAGCTGCTTACATATTGGGCATTAAGATCTATAGAGATAGATCAAGACGCTTAATTGGACTTTCCCAAAGCACATACCTTGACAAAATTTTGAAGAAGTTCAAAATGGATCAAGCAAAGAAAGGATTCTTGCCTGTGTTACAAGGTGTGAAATTGAGTAAGACTCAATGACCGACCAATGCAGAAGATAGAGAGAAAATGAAAGATGTTCCCTATGCTTCAGCCATAGGCTCTATCATTTATGCAATGCTGTGTACCAGACCTGATGTGTGTCTTTCTATAAGTCTACCAGGGAGGTAGCAAAGTAATCCAGGAGTGGATCACTGGACAGCGGTCAAGAACATCCTGAAATACCTGAAAAGGACTAAGGATATGTTTCTCATATATGGAGGTGACAAAGAGATCATCGTAAATGGTTACGTTGATGCAAGCTTTGACATTGATCCTGGCGATTCTAAATCGCAAACCGGATACGTGTTTACATTAAACGGTGGAGCTTCAGTTGGTGCAGTTCTAAACAGAGCATTGTGGCAGGATCTACATGTGAAGCGGAGTACATAGCTGCTTCAGAAGCAGCAAACGAAGGAGTCTGGATGAAGGAGTTCATATCCGATCTAGGTGTCATACCTAGTGCATCGAGTCCAATGAAAATCTTTTGTGACAATACTGGTGCAATTGCCTTGGCAAAGGAATCCAGATTTCACAAGAGAACCAAGCACATCAAGAGACACTTCAATTCCATCCGGGATCTAGTCCAGGTGGGAGACTTAGAGATTTGCAAGATACATACGGATCTGAATGTTGCAGACCCATTGACTAAGCCTCTTCCATGAGCAAAACATGATCAGCACCAAAGCTCCATGGGTGTTAGAATCATTACTGTGTAATCTAGATTATTGACTCTAGTGCAAGTGGGAGACCAAAGGAAATATGCCCTAGAGGCAATAATAATGTTATTATTTTATTTCCTTATATCATGATAAATGTTTATTATTCATGCTAGAATTGTATTATCCGGAAACATAATACTTGTGTGAATACATAGACAAACTAAACGTCACTAGTATGCCTCTACTTGACTAGCTCGTTAATCAAAGATGGTTATGTTTCCTAACCATAGACATGTGTTGTCATTTGATTAACGGGATCACATTATTAGGAGAATGATGTGATTGACATGACCCATTCCATTAGCTTAGCACCCGATCGTTTAGTATGTTGCTATTGCTTTCTTCATGACTTATACATGTTCCTATAACTATGAGATTATGCAACTCCCGTTTGCCGGAGGAACACTTTGTGTGCTACTAAACGTCACAACGTAACTGGGTGATTATAAAGGAGCTGTACAGGTGTCTCCAAAGGTAAATGTTGGGTTGGCGTATTTCGAGAATAGGATTTGTCACTCCGATTGTCGAAGAGGTATCTCTGGGCCCTCTCGGTAATGCACATCACATAAGCCTTGCAAGCATTGCAACTAATGAGTTAGTTGAGAGATGGTGTATTACAAAACGAGTAAAGAGACTTGCCGGTAACGAGATTGAACTAGGTATTGAGATACCGATGATCGAATCTCGGGCAAGTAACATACCGATGACAAAGGGAACAACGTATGTTGTTATGCGGTCTGACCAATAAAGATCTTCATAGAATATGTGGGAGCCAATATGAGCATCCAGGTTCCGCTATTGGTTATTGACCGGAGACATGTCTCGGTCATGTCTACATTGTTCTCGAACCTGTAGGGTCAGCACGCTTAAGGTTTCGATGACAGTTATATTATGAGTTTATGAGTTTTGATGTACCGAAGTTAGTTCGGAGTCCCGGATGTGATCACGGACATAACGAGGAGTCTCGAAATGGTCGAGACATAAATATTGATATATTGGACGGCTATATTCGGACACCGGAAGTGTTCCGGATGATTTCGGAGAAAACCGGAGTGCCGTAGGGTTACCGGAACCCCCCGGGAGAAGTAATGGGCCTCATGGGCCCTAGTGGAGAGACAGAGGGGCGGCCAGGGTGGGCCACGCGCCCCCTCCCCCTCTGGTCCGAATTGGACTAGGAGAGGGGGGGCGACGCCCCCCTTTCCTTCTCCCTCTCCCCCTTCCTTTCCCCCTCCTAGTAGCAGTAGGAAAGAGGGGAGTCCTACTCCTACTAGGAGGAGGACTACTCCTCCTTGGCGCGACCTTGGGCCGGCCGACCTCCTCCCCTTGCTCCTTTATATACGGGGGCAGGGGGCACCGCTAGACACACAAGTTAATCCACGTGATCGTTTTCTTAGCCGTGTGCGGTGCCCCCTTCCACCATACTCCTCGATAATATTGTAGCGGTGCTTAGGCGAAGCCCTGCAATGGTAGAACATCAAGATCGTCACCATGCCGTCGTGCTGATGTAACTCTTCCCCGCCACTTTGCTGGATCAGAGACCGGGGATCGTCATCGAGCTGAACGTGTGCTAAAACTCAGAGGTGCCGTAGTTTCGGTGCTTGATCGGTCGGGCCGTGAAGACGTACGACTACATCAATCGCATTGTCATAACGCTTGTGCTGTCGGTCTATGAGGGTACGTAGATCACACTCTCCCCTCTCGTTGCTATGCATCACCATGATCTTGTGTGAGCGTAGGATTTTTTTTGAAATTACTATGTTCCCCAACAGAAACAACACAACGAACACGATCTTCATCGTGCTCCTCCTTGAGCTCGGTTGAGTCACCTGCACTGGTATCATTGACACTTGCAACTAGTTTTGGAAGTAATCTGTGAGTCACTGGGACTCAGCAATCTCACAACCTCGTGATCAAAGACTATTTAAGCTTTTGGGTAGGAAAAAGGGTAGTGAGCTGGAGCTGCAACAAGCACTAGCATATATGGTGGCTAACATACACAAATAAGAGCGAGGAAAGAAGCGAAGCAGCGGTCGTGAACTAGAGTGATCAAGAAGTGATCCTGAAACTACTTACATTCAAACATAACACGAGACCGTGTTCACTTCCCAGACTCCGCCATAAAGAGACCATCACGGCTACACACGCGGTTGATGCATTTTAATTAAGTTAAGTGTCAAATTATCTACAACCGGACATTAAGAAATTCCCATCTGCCAATAACCATGGGCACGGCTTTTGAAAGTTCAAAACCCTGCAGGGGTGTCCCATCTTAGCCCATCACAAGCTCTCACGGTCAACGAAGGATATTCCTTCTCCCAGGAAGACCCGATGAGACTCAGAATCCCGGTTACAAGACATTTCGACAATGGTAAAACAAGACCAGCAAAGCCACCCGATGTGCCGACAATCCCGATAGGAGATGCACATATCTCGTTCTCAGGGCAACACGGGATGAGACATCCTACGAGTAAAACCAAACCTCAAGTTGCCCCGAGGTGGCCCCGCAGTCTACTCGGTTCGCACCAACACTTAGAGAAGCACTGGCCCGGGGGGTTAAAATAAAGATGACCCTTGAGTCTGCAGAACCCAAGGGAAAGTGATAGGTTGTTAGTGAAAATGTAAAACCAAGGTTGGGCCTTGCTGGAGGAGTTTTATTCAAGGCGAACTGTCAAGGGGTTCCCATTATAACCCAACCGCGTAAGGAACACAAAATCAAGGAACATAACACCGGTATGACGGAAACTAGGGCAGCAAGAGTGGAACAAAACACCAGGCATAAGGCCAAACCTTCCACCCTTTACCGAGTATATAGATGCATTAATTAAAAAAGAGATATTGTGATATCCCAACAATAATCATATTCCAACAAGGTACAAACTCCATCTTCACCTGCAACTGACAACGCTATAAGAGGGGCTAAGCAAAACGGTAACATAGGCAAACAAAGGTTTGCTAGGACAAGGTGGGTCAGAGGATTGACATGGCAATATGGGAGGCATGATATAGCAAGTGGTAGGTATCGCGGCATAGCAAAAGAACGAGCAACTAGCAAGCAAAGATAGAAGTGATTTCGAGGGTATGGTCATCTTGCCTGCAAAGTTCTCCAAGTTGACGAAAGCTTGATCCTCGTAAGCGTACTTAACGAGTTCCTCGATCATGTACTTGTCTCCCGGCTTTACCCAAGGCAAGAACACAAGCAAAGGGAACCACAATCAACGACAGTGCAATGCGCAAGCAACATGATGCAAAACATGGCATGATATGTGGGATGTGATATGCAATGCATATGCGAGCTCCGGAAGGAAAAGATTGAACCAGGCATCAACTTGGCAAACCAAGTGTGCCTCTGGAAAAATGAGTTGATTTCGGTCGAAATCGATATAAAGATCATCGGAATCGGATGCACGGTTTGGAAATGACAAGCAAAACAATAATGGCACAATTCTAGGATTAACAGCATGATGCCATCTAGAACGCAACAAGAAACTAAGCTACTGCACTCTAACATAGCAACAAAACACATGGAAGTGATCTACTCAAGATGCTTGACAAAAGATGAACACTGAGCTGTGGCTAGATCACACAAGAGCGGGTTCAAACGAGAATGGCAAAAGTACAAAAGATATTAGCATCACAGACTTTGTGAAAATAACAACATGTCAGGAATTACATCAGGAAGCAATGTTTAGAGCAAGATAACAACATGCTACAGGAACATAACATAGCAAAACAAGGCATGGAGTGAATCTACTCAAAGCATATAACAAAAGTCCCTTACTGACCATAAGCCAAAAAGGATCATAAGATATGATGGCACCCACGTAAACATAGCAAGTTTTGTTAACAGATTTAGACTTGGCAGAAAACTGAACATGGCATAAACAGAGTTATGAAGGCATGTTTGCGAGCTCGATGCACTCAACATAAGGCATTGCATGACAAGCTAAGCATACACCCAGCAAGAAGACATGATCAAAAAGCTAAACATGGCAAGAACAAACTCATAGCATGCATGGATCAACTACAACAACCTTGGCAAAATTGATTAACATGTAAACAATTTGCCAGGAACATTTTATAGCAAAAGTAGAGCAAGCTTGAGTCACACTAGGGCACCCCATAAATGCAAACAAGGACATGCATGGATAAAGCACAACCATATTTCAAAATCATCCTTACTGAACATACTCAAAATAGGCATGGATCTCTCTTTAGCAACATGAATACATGGCATAAAAATAACAGCAGAGCAAAGGCTTAGTGAAATTCTAAGTCCGTGAAATCAGCAATATCACGAGCTACTTTGCATGCTTGTGCTAGTCACCACATTGATCACAAAAATACTTGGCATACACCCCTGTAAAGATGGCATGGCATAGCCCAAAACACATGTAGAGCTCATGCCCATATGCAGCACACAATAAACATGGCAAAAATGACAAATGCTCATAAACTGATAAGAATCAGGAACTAACATTTTATAGCACTCTTGCAACAGCATTTTAGGCATCAATATGGATTCAGACAAGAATGCCACAATGGAACAAAATGAAGAGGACATCATGATGAACATTTTGATATATGGCACGCACAAAATGGGTCTATGGATGAGGAGTTATGATGCAATGAACATGGCACAAAAATGCAAAATTACAAGACTTAGAGAAGAGGAGGGAGACGGTGGTCGGCGGAGGAGGGTGGAGACGGGAGGCGGTGGGCGGATCCGGGCGCTGCCCTCCGGATCGGAGCATGGGGCGGCGCTCAGGCGGCAAATCCAGCGACGGGGCCGGCGAGGCCACGCAGGGCCACGCGG